>NW_027269360.1:257930-467186 GCF_023055355.1 Agelaius tricolor | reverse complement strand
AAAATGGGGGAATTATGGGGGGAAATGGGGAATAAATGGGGGAAATAAATGGGTGAATAAATGGGGAATAAATGGGGGAATTATGGAGGAATTATGGGGGAAAGTAGTGGAGATTTTACGGGGAAATTATGGGGGGAATAATGGGAATAAATGGGGAAAAAATGGGGAATAAATGGGGGAAATGGGGGAATAATGGGGAATAAATGGGGGGAATAATGGGGAAATATTGGGGGAAATGGGGAATAAATGGGGAATAAATGGGAGGAAAATGGGGAAATAATGGGGAATAAACAGGGGAAAAATGGGAAATTAATGGGCAAAATAATGGGGGAATTATGGGGGGAGAATGGGTGTAAAATGGGGGGAAAATGGGGGGAAAATGGGGGAAAAAGGGGGGAATAATGGGGGAAATAATCGGGGGAAATAGGGAAGAAATTGGGAAAATAATGAGAAATAATGGGAAATAATGGAGAATAAATTGGGGAAAATGGGGAATAAATGGGGAAATAATGGGGGAAATAACGGGGAAATTATGGGGAATAAATGGGGGGAATAATGGGGAATAAATGGGGGAAATGGGGCAAATAATGGGGAAAATAATGGGGGAAATGGGGAATAAAGGGAGAATAAATGGGGAATAAATGGGGAATAGGGGAAAAGGGGGGGAATAAATGGGGAATAAAGGGGGGAAAAGGGGGGAAATAATGGGGGAAATAATGGGGAATAAATGGGGGAATAATGGGGGGAAAATGGGGAATAAATGAGGGGAAAATGGGGAATAAATGGGGGAATAATGGTGGAAAATGGGGGAAATAATGGGAAATTATGGGGGAGATAAGGGGGAAATTATAGGGGAAAAATGGGGGGAAAATGGGGGAATAAATGGGGGAATAATGGGGGAAAATGGCAGAAATAATGGGGAAAAATGGGGAATAAATGGGGAAATAAAGGGGAAATTAATGGGGAAATTATGGGGGAATAAATGGGGAAATAAATGGGGAATAAATGGGGGGAAATTGGGGGAAATAATGGGGATAAATGGGGGATAAATGGGGGAAATAAATGGGAAAATAATGGGGGAATAATGGGGCAATAAATGGGGAAATAATCGGGAATAAATGGGGGGAAAATGGGGGGAAAATGGGGAAAAAATGAGGAAATTATGGGGGAAATAATGGGGAAATAAATGGGGAAATAAATGGGGAAATAAATGGGGAAATAAATGGGGAAATAAATGGGGAATAAATGAGGAATTATGGGGGAAATAATGAGGAAAAAATGGGGAATAAGGGGGGGAAATGGGGAATAAATGGGGGAAATAAGGGGGAATAAATGGGGAAAAAATGGGGAATGAAGGGGAAATTATGGGGGAAATGGGGAAATAAATGGGGAAAAAAGGGGGAATAATGGGGAAATTATGGGGGAAATAAGGGGGAAGTTATGGGGAAATAATGGGGAAATAAATGGGAAATAATGGGGAATAAATGGGGGAAAATGGGAAAAATCCCTCAGGATTGGGATTTTTGGGGTGAAATCTCCCAGAATTGGGAATTTTGGGAATTTTTTTTTATTTTTGGGATGGGAATCCCTCAAGATTGGGAATTTTGGGGACTGGAATCCCTCAGGATTGGGAATTTTTGGGGAATAATATTTCATGGAATTGGGAAAATTTGGGAAAATTTTGGAAATTTCAATTTCCCAGATTTGGGAATTTGGGGAATTTTTTTGATTTTTGGGATTGGGAATTTGGGAAGAAAATTTGGTGGAATTTGTTAAATTTGAGGAAAATCTGGGATTAAATTTCTTCAGAATTGGGAATTTTGGGACTGGAATTTCTTGGGATTTGAGCTGAAATCTCCCAGAATTGGGAATTTTGGGGCTGAAATCCCTCAGGATTGGGAATTTTGGGAATAAAATTTCATAGAATTTGGAAAATTTGGAAAAATTTGGGATTAAAATCCTTCAGGATTGGGGATTTTGGGGAATTTCAATTTCCCAGAATTGGGAACTTTGGGAATTTTGGAATTCTTTTGGAATGGGAATTTTGGGATTAAATTAATGGAATTTGTTCAATTTGAGGAAATTCTGGATTAAAATCCTTCAGGATTGGGAAAATTTTGGGGAATTTCAATTTCCAGAATTTTGGGAATTTCGGAATGGAATTTTTTGAATTTTGGGAAGAAATTTGGATTGGAAATTTGGGGAAATTTGAGATTAAATTTCTTAGGACTGGATTTTTTGGGATTTGGATTTATTTGGAGATTTTGGGCTGAATCTGCAGGATTGGGATTTTGGGGGGATCTGGATTGGAATTTTGGGCTGAAATCTCTGGGATTGGGAACTTTGGGATTGGAATTCTTGGGATTGGGAATTTGGGATAAATTTCATGGGATTTGTTAATTTGAGGAAATTTTGGGATTAAATCTCAATCCTGATGGGAATTGGGGAATTTGGGGAGATTTCAATTTCCAGAATTGAGATTTGGGGAATTTTTTTGATTTTTGGGATTGGAATTATTTGGGATTGGAATTTTGGAGAATTGGAATTTGGGGAATTTGGAAAATCTTCTGGATTAATTTGGTGGGAATTTGGAATTTAAATTTCCCAGAATTGGGAATTTCGGGATTGGAATTTTGGAATTTTGGGAATAAAATTTCGTGGAATTGGGAAAATTTTGGAATGAAAATTTCTCAGAATTTGGCAATTTTGGGGAAATTTGGGAATTTTCAATTTCCAGAATTGGGAATTTTGGGAACAAAATTTGGTGGAATTTGGAAAATTTGGGGAAAATTTTGGGATTAAAATCCTTCAGAATTGGGAATTTTGGGGAATTTCAATTTCCCAGGATTGGGAATTTCTGGAATGGATTTTTTCTGAATTTGGGAGGAATAAAACTTTGTGGAATTTGGAAAATTCGGGGAAATTTTGGGACTGGAATTTCTTGGGATTTCGGGGCTGAAATCTCCCAGATTTTGGGAATTTTGGGCTGAAATCTCCCAGAATTGGGAATTTTGGGAATTTTGGGAATTTTGGGATTGGAATTCTTTGGGATTGGGAATTTGAGGATTAAAATTTTGTGGGATTTGTTAAATTTGAGGAAATTTTGGGATTAAAATCCTTCAGGATTGGGAAGTTTGGGGAATTTCAATTTCCCAGAATTGGGAATTTTGGGAATTTTTCGATTGGAATTCTTTGTGTTTGGGAATAAAATTTGGTGGAATTTGGAACATTTGGGAAAATTTTGGGATTAAATCCTTCAGGATTGGGAATTTTGGGAATTTCAATTTCCCAGAATTAGGAATTATGGGATTGGAATTTCTTGGGATTTTGGGGTGAAATCTCCCAGAATTGGGGATTTTGGGAATTTTTTGGAATTTTGGGATTGGAATCCTTCGGGATTGGGAATTTTGGGAATAAAATTTCATGGAATTGGAAAAATTTGGGATTAAAATCCTTCAGGATTGGGGAATTTGGGGAATTTTGGGGCCTGGAACCCTTTGGGCATTTTGGGAATTTCCATTTTTTGGGTTTTTTGCCCCAATCTGACCTGGCTGAGGCCGGGCATGGTGGAGCTGAGCAGGATTGGGAATTTTGGGCTGAAATCTCCCAGAATTGGGAATTTTGGGAATAAAATTTGGTGGAATTTTGGGAAATTTGGGGAAAATTTTGGTACTAAAATCCTTCAGGATTGGGAATTTTGGGAATTTGAATTTCCCAGAATTGGGAATTTCGGGATTGGAATTTTTTTGAATTTTGGGAATAAAATTTCGTGGGAATTTTGGGGAAAATTTGGGAAAATTTTGGGAATTTCAATTTCCCAGAATTGGGAATTTTGGGGAATAAAATTTCATGGAATTTGTTAAATTTGAGGAAATTTGGGATTAAAATCCTTCAGAATTGGGAATTTTGGGGATTTCAATTTCCCAGAATTGGGAATTTTGGAAGGGAAATTTTTTTGAATTTTGGGCTGAAATCTCCCAGAATTGGGGATTTTGGGAATTTTGGGCCTGGAACCCTTTGGGCATTTTGGGAATTTCCATTTTTTGGGTTTTTTGCCCCAATCTGACCTGGCTGAGGCCGGGCACGGTGGAGCTGAGCAGGATTGGGAATTTTGGGCTGAAATCTCCCAGAATTGGGAATTTTGGGGACTGGAATCCTCAGGATGGGGAATTTTGGGAAGAAAATTTTGTGGAATTTGGAAAATTTGGGGAAATTTTGGGATTAAAATCCCTCAGGATTGGAAATTTTGGGGAATTGAAATTTCTCAGAATTGGGAATTGTGGGAATTTTTTTGAATTTTTCAATTGGAATTCTTTGGGATTGGGAATCTTGGGAAGAAAATTTCGTGGAATTTGGAAAATTTGGGAAAATTTTGGGATTAAAATCCCTCAGGATTGGGAATTTTGGGGAATTTCAATTTCCCAGAATTTTGGGAATTTTGGCACTGGAATTTTTGGGGATTTTGGGAATTTCCATTTTTTGGGTTTTTTGCCCCAATCTGACCTGGCTGAGGCCGGGCACGGTGGAGCTGAGCAGGACCAAGGTGCTGACGCTGACGCTGCGAACGTCGGCATCCGAGGGATCCTCGGGAATTTCCTCCGGAATTCCGGGAGCCTGGGGGGAAAAATGGGAGAAATTGGGGAAAAAAATGGGGGGGGGAAATGGGGGAAAAATTGGGAGAAGATGGGGGAAAAAATGGGGGAAAAATGAGGGAAAATGGGGGGATAATGGTGGGAAAAATGGGGAAAAATTTGGGGAAGAATGGGGAAAATGGGGAAAGATGGGGAAAATGGGAAAATGGAGAAAATGAGGGGAAAAGGGGGGGAAATGGGGGGAAAATGGGGGGGAAAATGGGGGGAAAATGGGGAAAAAATGGGGAAAGATGGGGAAAAAATGGGGGAAATTGGGGGAAAATTGGAAAAAATGGGAAAATGGGGGAAAATAGGAGAAAATGGGGAAAAATGCAGTGAAAAATGGGGGAAAAAAAGGGGAAAAATGGGGAAAATTGGAAGAAGAATGGGGGAAATGGGGGAGAAAATGGGAGAAAAATGGGGGAAAAATGAGGGAAAATGGGGGGATAATGGTGGGAAAAATGGGGAAAAATTTGGGGAAGAATGGGGAAAATGGGGAAAGATGGGGAAAATGGGAAAATGGAGAAAAATGGGGGGAAAAGGGGGGGAAATGGGGGAAAATTGGGGAGAAAATGGGGAAAAATGGGGGGAAATTGGGGAGAAAATGGGGAAAAATGGGGAAAATTGGAAGAATGGGGAAAAAGGGGGGGAAAATCGGGGAAAATGGGAAAATGGGGATAAAAATCGGGAAAATGGGAAAATGGGGGAAAAATGGGGAAAGATGGGGAAAGATGGGGAAAATGGAGAAAAATGGGGAAAAATAGGGGAAAATTGGAAAATGGGGGGAAAATGGGGAAATTGGGGGGGAAATGGGAAAATTTGGGGAAAATGCGAAATTGGGAAAAGAATGGGAAAATTGGGAAAAAATGGGGAAAAATTGGGAGAAGAATGGGGAAAAATGGGGGGAAATTGGGGGAAAAGGGGGAAGAAAATTGGGAAGATTGGGGAAAGGGTGGGGAAATTCTGAAAGAAAAAGGTGGAAAATGGGGAAAAAATGGGGGAAATTGGGAAAATAATGAAAATAATTGGGGAAAAAGGGTGGGGAAGGTTGGGAAAAAGTTGGGAAAAGGATGGGAAAATTGGGAAAAAATGGGGGAAAATTGGGAAAAGAGTGGGAAAATTGGGAAAAGGATGGGAAAAGTTGGGAAAATTTGGGAAAAGAATGGGGAAAATTGGGAAAAATGGCAAAAAAAAATGGAAAAATGGGAAAATTTAGAAAAGGATGGGAAAAGGGTGGAGAAAATGGGGGAAATTGGGAAAATTGGGGAAAATTGGGAGAGGGATGGGGAAAATTGGGAAAAGGTTGGGAAAAGGGTGGGAATTCGGAAAAAATGGAAATTGGGGAAAAAGTTGGGGGAAAAGTTGGGAAAAGGATGGAAAATTGGGGGAAAATGGGTGAAAAATTGGGAAAAAAGTGGAAAATTTGGGAAAGAATGGGAAAGGGTGGGAAATGTGGAAAGAAATGGGGAAAAATAGGGAGAAAATGGGGAAAAGTTAGGAGAAGGATGGGAAATTGGGGAAAAATGGCAAAAATTGGGAAAATGTGAAAATTTGGAAAAGGATGGGAAAAGGGTGGAGAAAATTGGGGAAATTGGGACAGGGATGGGGAAAATTGGGAAAGAAATGGGAAATTGGGGAAAAAATGGGGAAAACTGGGACAAGGATGGGGAAATTGGAAAAGTTGGGAAAAATTGGGGAAAATAATGGAAAAAATGGGAAAAATTGGGAAAATAATGGAAAAAAAAGGGAAAATAATGGAAAAAAAAGGGAAAAATTGGGAAAATAATGGAAAAATGGAAAAAAAGGTTGGGAAAAGGTTGGGAAATTGGGGAAAAAGATGGAAAATTGGGAAAAATTGGGAGAATAATGGAAATAAGGGAAAAAATGAAAAATAATGGGATGGGAAAATTGGGAAAAATGGGAAGGATGGAAAAGGATGGGGAAATGTGGAGAAAAATGGGAAATTGGGGAGAAGTTTGGGAAAGGATGGGGGAATTGGGGAAAATGGGAAATTGGGAGAATGGGAAATTTGGAAAGGATGGAGAAATTGGGGGGAAATTTGGAAATTTGGGAGAAGGATGGGAAAAATGGGAAAATGGGGAAAATGGAAAATTTGGGAAAAGGAAGGGAAAAGGATGGAAAAGGATGGGAAATTTGCAAAAGAGAGGCAAAAAATTGGGGAAAAAATGGGAAAATTGAGGGCAAAATGGGGGAAATTGGGAGAAGGTTGGGAAAAGTTGGGAAAACGATGGGGAAATGTGGAAAAAATGGGGAAAAATTGGGAGAAAATGGGGAAATGTTGGGAAAAGGATGGGAAATTGGGAGAAGGATGGGGAAATTGGGGAAAATTGGGGAAATTTAGAAAAGGATGGAAAAGGGTGGAGAAAATTGGGGAAAATTGGGGAAAAATTGGACAGGGATGGGGAAAATTGGGAAAAAATGGGGGAAATGGGGAAAAACTGGGGGGGAAATGGGGAAAATTGGGAAAAGGGTGGGGAAAATCTGAAAAAATGGGGGAAAATGGGAAAAATGGGGGAAATTGGGAAATAATGAAATAATTGGGAAAAGGTTGGAAGGTTGGGAAAAGTTGGGGAAAAAGATGGGAAAAGTTGGGAAAATTAGGGGAAAATGGGGAAAAATTAGAAGAAGAATGGGGAAAATTGGGAAAATTGGGGAAAATGGGGAAAATTGGGAAGATTGGGGGAAAGGGTGGGGAATTCTGAAAGAAAAGGTGGAAAATGGGGGGAAATTGGGAAATAAGGAAATAATTGGGGAAAAGGGTGGGGTGGGAAGGTAAAGTTGGGGAAAAATGGGGAAAAATGGGAAAAGGATGGGAAATGTGGAAAAATGGGGAAAATTTGGGAGAAAATGGGGAAATGTTGGGAAAAGGATGGGAAAAATTGGGAGAAGGATGGGGAAACTGGGGAAAATTGGGGAAAATTTAGAAAAGTATGGAAAGGATGGAGAAAATTGGGGAAAATTGGGGAAAAATTGGGACAGGGATGGGGGGAAAATTGGGAAAATTGGGAAATTTGGGAAAAGGATGGGAAAAGGATGGGGAAATGTGAAAAAAATGGGGAAAAATTGGGAGAAAATGGGGAAATGTTGGGAAAAGGATGGGGAAAATTGGGAAAAATGGCAAAAAAATTGGGGAAAAATGGGAAAATTTGGAAAAGGATGGGAAAAGGGTGGAGAAAATGCGGGAAAAATGGGAAAAAGATGGGAAAAATGGGAAAATTGGGGAAAAAGTGGAAATTTGGGAAAAGGATGGGAAAGGGTGGGAAATTGGGGGAAGGATGGGGAAATTGGGAAAAAATGGGGAAAGGATGGGGAAAATTGGGGAAAATTGGGGAAAATTGGGAGAGGGATGGGGAAAATTGGGAAAAGGATGGGAAAAATTGGGAAAAATGGCAAAAAAATTGGGAAAAAAGGGAAAATTTGGGAAAGGATGGGAAAAGAGTGGAGAAAATTGGGGAAATTGGGGAAAATTGGGACAGGGATGGGGAAAATTGGGAAAAAATGGAAAATTTGGGAAAAGGATGGGAAATTTGTGGAAAAAAATTGGGGGAAAATGGGAAAATTGAGGGGGAAATGGGGGAAATTGTGAGAAGGTTGGGAAAAGGATGGGAAAAGTTGGGAATGGTGGGAATGTTTGGAGTGCTGGAAAAGGTTGGGAATGTTTGGAATAATTGGGAATGTTTGGAATAATTGGGAAAAGGATGGGAATGTTTGGAATGGTGGGAAAAGGTTGGGAATGTTGGGAATGCTGGGAATGGTTGGAATAGTTGGGAATTTTTGGAATGTTGGGAATGGTGGGAAAAGGTTGGGAATGGTGGGAATGTTTTGGAATGTTTGGAATGCTGGGAATGTTTGGAATGGTGGGAATGTTGGGAATAGTTTGGAATAGTTTGGAATGTTGGGAATCTTTGGGAATGTTTGGAATATTTGGGGAATTCTCACCGTGTCCCCGGGCAGGGAGCACTGCAGCACCAGGAATGTTGGGAATCTTTGGAATGGTTTGGAATGTTGGGAATGTTTGGAATGTTGGGAATATTTGGGAATTCTCACCGTATCCAGGGGCAGGGAGCACTGGAGCACCAAGAATGTTTGGGAATATTTGGGAATTTTTGGGAATTTTTGGGAATTTTTGGGAATATTTGGGAATTCTCACCGTATCCCCGGGCAGGGAGCACTGGAGCACCAGGAATGCTGGAATGTTTGGAATGCCGGGAATGTTTGGAATCTTTGGAATATTTGGGAATATTTGGGAATTCTCACCGTGTCCGGGGGCAGGGAGCACTGGAGCACCAGGAATGTTGGGAATGGTTGGGAATATTTGGGAATGTTTGGGAATCTTTGGGAATTCTCACCGTATCCCCAGGCAGGGAGCACTGGAGCACCAGGAATGGTTGGAATATTTGGGAATATTTGGAATATTGGGAATTCCCACCGTATCCGGGGGCAGGGAGCAATGGAGCACCAGGAATGTTTGGAATGGTTGGGAATATTTGGGAATATTTGGGAATCTTTGGGAATTCTCACCGTGTCCCTGGGCAGGGAGCACTGGAGCACCAGGAATGGTTGGGAATGATGGGAATATTTGGGAATTTTTGGGAATGTTGGGAATTCTCACCGTGTCCCCCGGGCAGGGAGCACTGGAGCACCAGGAATGATGGGAATATTTGGAATATTGGGAATATTTGGAATATTTGGGAATTCTCACCATATCCCCGGGCAGGGAGCACTGGAGCACCAGGAATGGTTGGAATATTTGGGAATCTTTGGGAATATTTGGGAATCTTTGGGAATTCTCACCGTGTCCAGGGGCAGGGAGCACTGCAGCACCAGGAATGTTTGGGAATATTTGGAATATTTGGGAATGTTTGGGAATATTTGGGAATTCTCACCGTGTCCGGGGGCAGGGAGCACTGGAGCACCAGGAATGTTGGGAATGTTTGGGAATATTTGGGAATATTTGGGAATATTTGGGAATTTTCACCGTGTCCCCGGGCAGGGAGCACTGCAGCACCAGGAATGGTTGGAATGGTTGGGAATATTTGGAATATTGGGAATTCTCACCGTATCTGGGGTCAGGGAGCACTGGAGCACCAGGAATATTTGGGAATGATGGGAATTTTTGGGAATCTTTGGGAATTCTCACCGTATCCCCCGGCAGGGAGCACTGGAGCACCAGGAATCTTTGGGAATATTTGGGAATCTTTGGGAATTCTCACCGTATCTGGGGTCAGGGAGCACTGGAGCACCAGGAATTCCAGCAGGGCCTCGGCCCCCGGGAGCTGCAGGAAGCCGTGGTGAGCCAGGGAACTGAGGAGCTGCAGCAGAGCCCGCCTGACCTGGGAGAGAGAGAAAATATGGGGGGAAAAAATGGGGGGAAAAATGGGGGAATAATGGGAAAAAATGGGGGAAAAAAATGGGGGGAAAAATGGGGAATAA
The DNA here is from genome assembly GCF_023055355.1 of Agelaius tricolor. Taxonomy (NCBI): domain Eukaryota; kingdom Metazoa; phylum Chordata; class Aves; order Passeriformes; family Icteridae; genus Agelaius; species Agelaius tricolor. Next base: position 457,101 of record NW_027269360.1, on the reverse strand, counting down.
ATGGGGAATAAATGGGGAAAAAATGGGGAAAAAATGGGAAAAAATGGGGGGAAATAACAGGGGAGAAATATGGGGGTAATATGGGAAAAAAAATGAGAATTTTGCAGGGAAACTGGGGGGAAATAAAGGGGAAAAATGAGGGAATAAATGGCGAAAAAATGGGGGAAATAACAGGGAAAAGATGGGGAACAAATGGGGAAAATAACAGGGGAAAAATGGGGGAAATGGGGGAAATAAGGGGGGAAATATGGGGGAAAATGGGGAAAATAAGGGGGGGAAATATGGGGGGGAAATGAAATGGGGGAAATGGGGGAAATAAGGGGGGAAAGGTGGGGGGAAAAATGTGGGAAAATGGAGGGAAATAAGGGGGAAATATGGGGGAAATAAGGGGGGAAATAAGGGGGGAATATAGGGGAAAAAGGGGGAAATATGGGGGAAATATGGGGGAAATAAGGGGGAATAAATGGGGAAAAATGGGGGAAATAGCAGGGAAAAATGGGGAAAATGGAGGGAATAAGGGGGGGAAAGGGATGAATATGGGGAAAAAATGGGGGAAATAAGGGGAGAAAAATGGGGGGGAAATGGGGAGAAAAATGGGGGCAAAATGGAGGGAATATGGGGGAATTAAGGGGGGGAAATGGGGGAAATAAGGGGGAATAAATGGGGAATAAATGGTGAAAAATGGGGGAAGTAACAGGGAAAAGATGGGGAATAAATGGGGAAAATAACGGGGGAAAAATGGGGGAAAATGGGGAAAATAAGGGGGGGAAATATGGGGGGAAATAACTGGGGGAAATAACTGGGGGAAATATGGGGGAATAAATGGGGGGAAATGGGGAAATAAGGGGGAAATATGGGGGGAAATGGGGGAAATAAGGGGAAAATATGGGGGGAAAATGGGGGAAATAATGGAGGAAAAATGGGGAGAAAATGGGGGTAATAAGGGGGGAATATGGAGGGAATATGGGGGAAATAAGGGGGAAATAACGGGGGAAATAAGGGGGAATAAATGGGGAAAAAATGGGGGAAATAACGGGGAAAATATGGGGGGAAAGGGGGGAGGGAAATGGGGGAAATATGGGGAATATGGGGAAAAAATGGGGGACATAAGGGGAGAAAAATAGGGGGAAAATATGGGGAAATAAGGGGGGAAAGGTGGGGAATAAATGGGGAAAAAATGGGGGAAATAACGGGGGAAATATGGGGGTAATATAGGGAAAAAAATGAGAATTTTGCAGGTAAAATGGTGGAAAAATGGGAGGAAATAAAGGGGAAAAATGAGGGAATAAATGGCGAAAAAATGGGGGAAATAACAGGGAAAAGATGGGGAACAAATGGGGAAAATAACGGGGGAAAAATGGGGGGAAATGGGGGAAATAAGGGGGGGAATATGGGGGTAAATATGGGGGGAATATGGGGGAAATATAGGGGGAGATATGGGGAAATAAGGGGAAGAAATGGGGGTAAATATGGGGGGAAAATGGGAGAAATATGGGGGGAAATAAGGGGGAATAAATGGGGGAAATAACAGAGGAAAAATGGGGGAAATATGGGGGAAATATGGGGGAAAATGGGGGAATGGGAGAGGGAAATGGGGGAAATAAGGGGGAATAAATGGGGAAAATGGGGGAAATAACAGGGGAAAATGGGGGAAATATGGGGGGGAAATAGGGGGAATATGGGGGAAATAAGGGGGGAAATAAAGGGGGAAAAAAGGGGGAAATAACAGGGAAAAATGGGGGGAAATGGAGGGAATAACGGGGAAAATATGGGAGAAATAAGGGGGGGAATGGGGGGAATATGGGGAAAAAATAGGGGAAATAAGGGGAGAAAAATGGGGGGAAATAAGGGGGGAAAAGGGAGGAAAAATGGGGGGAATATGGGGGAAAACGGGGAGGGAAAGGGGAATAAGGCAGGAAATAAGGGGGGAAATGGGGAAAAAATGGGGAAAAAATGAGAATTTTGCGGGGAAAAATGGGGGGAAATAAAGGGGAAAAATGGGGGGGAAAATGGTAAAAAAATGGGGGGAAATGGTGGGAAAATGGGGGGAATAAGGGGGAAAATGGAGAATGTGGGGGGGGAGGAGGGGGAAATATGGGGGGGAAATGGGGGAAATAAGGGGAATAAATGGGGAATAAATGGGGGAAATAACGGGGGAAAGATGGGGGGAAAAATGGGGAAAATAACGGGGGAAAAATGGGGGAAATAAGGGGGGGAAATATGGGGGGGAAATGGGGAGAAATATGCGGGGGGAAATGAGAAAATAAGGGGGGAAATATGGGGGGAAAATGGGGGAAATAAGGGGGGAAAATGGGGGGAATATGGGGGAAAAAATGGGCGGGAACGGGGGAAATGGGGAAAATAAGGGGGGAAATAAGGGGGGAAATAATATGGGGGAATATAGGGGTAAATATGGGGGAATATGGGGGAAAAAATGGGGGAAATAAGGGGAGAAAAATGGGGGGAAATAAGGGGGGAATAAGGGGGCAAAAATGGGGGGAATATGGGGAGAAAATGAGAATTATGGGGGAAAATGGGGGGAAATATGGGGAGGGAAAATGGGGGAAATGGGAACATAATGGGGGGGAAATAATGGGGAATAAATGGGGGAAATAAGGGGGCAAAAATGGGGGGAAATAAGGGGGAAATAAGAGGGGGGAAGGGGGAAAAAATGGGGGAAATATGGGGGAAATAAGGGGGAAAAATGGGGGGAAGTAAGGGGGGAAATAAGGGGGGGATATGGGGAGAAAATGGGGAGAAAATGAGAATTATGGGGGAAAAATGGGGGAGGAAATGGGGGGGAAATGGGGGGAAATAATGGGGAATAAATGAAGGAAATAAGGGGGGGAAAATGGGGGACATAAGGGGGGAATATGGGGAGAGAATGTGGGGGGGGAAATATAGGGGAAATATGGGGGGAAATAATGGGAAATAAATGAAGGAAATAAGGGGGGGAAATAAAGGGGAAATATGGAGGAAAATGGGGGGAAATAAAATGGGGAAAAATGGGGGAAAAATGAGAATTTTGCAGGGAAAAATGGTGAATAAAGGGGGGGAATAAAGGGGGGGAAATGGGGAAAAAATGGGGGAAATAAGGGGGGAAAATGGGGGGAATGGGGAAATAAGGTGGGAAAATGAGGAGAACAAAAAGGAGAAAATGGGGGGCAAATGGAAAAAAAAGGGGAAAAATGAGGAGGATAAAATGGGGAAATGGGGGGAATCAGGAATTCCTGGAAAACCCGGGAATTTGGAGAAAAACCATGGAAAAAATGGCCAAAAATGGCCAAAAATGGATTGCAATCCCCTGTGGCGCCCCCTAGGGACAGGGACGGGCAATGGCAGCGGGGATTTTGGGGAATTTCTGGAATTTTCCAGGGAATTTCTGGAATTTTCCAGGGAATTCCTGGAAAAGCTGGGAATACCTTGGGGCTCCCGTCCTGCAGGGGAACTTTCAGGGAAGAGAGGATGGAAACTTTCTGCATTTCCATCTGGGAAGCTGCAAAAAAAATCAGAATTTGGGATTGGGAAAAAGGTCAGGAAATGCAGAAATTGTTCCTCAAGCAATGGCAAAAAAACCCCACAAAATTCCCCAGAAAATTGTCAGAAAATTCCCCCCGTCAATGCACATAAATGTAAAAATAAATCCCATAAAATAAATTTAAAAAAAAAATCTCATAAAATTAAAAAAACCCCAAAAATCCAGATAAAAACTCCATAAAATTCCCAAAAAATCCCCAAATAAATCCTATAAAAACCCCACAAAAACCCCATGAAATCCCCATAAAATCTGAAAAAAAAACAAACACAAAATCCCCTCAAAAATCCCCTAAAATCCCCCAATAAACCCCATAAAAATCCCCAATAATCCAAATAAATCCCTGATAAAAACCCCAATAAATCCCCTTAAAATCCCCCCCCAAAAAAACCAAAATCCCCAATAAATCCCATAAAATTCCCATAAAATTCCCCAATAAATCCCATAAAAATCCCCTTAAAATCCCCCAATAAATCCCCCCCATAAAAACCCAAAACCCCACAAAAACCCCATTAAATCCCCCAATAAATCCCCAAAAATTCCCCAATAAATTCCCACAAATCCCCATAACAATCCCATAAAAACCCCCAATAAACCCCATAATAACCCCATAAAATCCCCATTATCAAACCCAAATAAACCCCATAAAAAGTCCATAAAATCCCCATTATCAAACCCCAATAAACCCCATAAAAAGTCCATAAAATTCCCATAAAATTCCCATAAAAACCCCATAAAGTCCCCCAATAAATCCCATTAAAAATCCCATTAAAACCCAATAAAACCCCCTGATAAATCCCAATAAATCCCCACATAATCACCCAATAAATCCCCCATAAATCCCTCATAAAAACCAAAAAAATCCCCAATAAATCCCCATTAAAACCCATAAAAATCCTATAAAATTCCCGATAAACCCCATAAAAATCCCAGAAAATTCCTGTAAAAAAACCCCGTAAAATCCCCAAAAACACAAACAAAATAATCCCAGAAAATCCCAAATAAATCCTATGAAAACCCCACAAAAAACCCATGAAATCCCCATAAAATCTGAAAAAAAACAAAACAAAAATCCCCTCAAAATCCCCTAAAATCCCCCAATAAACCCCATAAAAATCCCCAATAATCCAAATAAATCCCTGATAAAAACCCCAATAAATCCCCTTAAAATCCCCCCTCCAAAAAAAACCAAAATCCCCAATAAATCCCATAAAATTCCCATAAAATTCCCCAATAAATCCCATAAAAATCCCATAAAAATCCCCAATAAATCCCCCAGTAAATCCCAGAAATGTCCCAATAAAGCCCCAGTAAATCCCCAATAAATCCCAAATAAATCCCATAAAAACCCTATAAAACGCCCCAATAAATCCCATAAAAATCCCATAATTTCCACTAATAAATCCCCAATAAAATACCCTAAGAAATTCCTATAAAAATCCCCAATAGTCCAAAAAAATCCCATTAAAATCCCCATTAAATCCCCCAATAAATCCCCATAAAAATCCCATAAAATCCCCAACAAATCCCCATAAAATCCCCCATAACAACCCCCAATAAACCCCATAAAAATCCCATAAAAATCCCCAATAATCCAAATAAATCCCTGATAAAAACCCCAATAAATCCCCATAAAATCCCCCCAAAAAAAACCAAAATCCCAATAAATCCCATAAAATCCCCCAATAAATCCCCCAATAAATCCCATAAAATTCCCATAAAATTCCCAATAAATCCCCCAATAAATCCCAGAAATGTCCCAATAAAGCCCCAGTAAATCCCCAATAAATCCCAAATAAATCCCATAAAAACCCATAAAATGCCCCAATAAATCCCATAAAAATCCCATAATTTCCACTAATAAATCCCCAATAAAATAACCTAAGAAATCCCCAAAAAATCAAAAAAATCCCCAATAATCCAAAAAAAACCCATTAAAATCCCCATAAAATCCCAACAAATCCCCATAAAATCCCCCATAACAACCCCCAATAAAGCCAATAAAAATCCCATAAAAATCCCCAATAATCCAAATAAATCCCTGATAAAAACCCCAATAAATCCCCTTAAACCCCCCCCTAAAAAAAAACAAAATCCCCAATAAATCCCATAAAATTCCCATAAAATCCCCCAATAAATCCCATAAAAATCCCCATAAAATCCCCAATAAATCCCCATAAAAAACCCATAAAACCCCATAAAAATTGCCAGGAAATCCCCAATAATCCAAATAACTCCCCATAAAATCCCTCAATAAATCCCCCAATAAATCCCCAATAAACCCCGATAAATCCACCCTCATAAAAACCCCATAAAATTAAAAAAAAATATAAAATCCCCCAATAAATCCCAGAAAAATCCCCCAAAAATCCCCAGTAAATCCCAAATAAATCCCGAAAAAATCCCATAAATTCCCCTAATAAATCCCCAATAAATCCCCATTAAAAACCCCATAAAAACCCCATAAAGCCCCTAAGAAATCCCCATTAAAAACCCCATAAAATCCCCGAAAATTTCCATTAAAATTCTATAAGATTCCCATAAATTCCCCCAATAAATCCCCATTAAAAACCCCATAAAGCCCCTGATAAATCCCCATTGAAAACCCCATAAAAACCCCATAAAGCCCCTAATAAATCCCCATTAAAAACCCCATAAAGCCCCTAATAAACCCCATTAAAAACCCCATAAAGCCCCTAATAAATCCGATTAAAAACCCCATAAAACCCCCATAAAGCCCTTAATAAATCCCCATTAAAAACCTCAATAAATCCCCATTAAAAACCCCATAAAAACCCCATAAAGCCCCTAATAAATCCCCATTAAAAACCCCATAAAAATCCCCGAAAATTTCCATTAAAATTCTATAAGATTCCCATAAATTCCCCCAATAAATCCCCATTACAAACCCCATAAAGCCCCTAAGAAATCCCCATTGAAAACCCCATAAAAACCCCATTAAGCCCCTAATAAATCCCCATTACAAACCCCATAAAAACCCCATAAAGCCCCTAATAAATCCCCATTAAAAACCCCATAAAACCCCTAATAAAACCCCATTAAAAATCCCATAAAGCCCCTAATAAATCCGATTAAAAACCCCATAAAACCCCCATAAAGCCCTTAATAAATCCCCATTAAAAACCTCAATAAATCCCCATTAAAAACCCCATAAAAACCCCATAAAGCCCCTAATAAAACCCCATTAAAAACTCCATAAAAATCCCCGAAAATTTCCATTAAAATTCTATAAGATTCCCATAAATTCCCCCAATAAATCCCCATTACAAACCCCATAAAATCCCCATTAAAAACCCCATAAAGCCCCTAAGAAATCCCCATTACAAACCCCATAAATCCCCATTACAAACCCCATAAAAACCCCATAAAGCCCCAATGAATCCCCATTAAAAACCCCTAATAAATCCCCATTGCAAACCCCATAAAGCCCCTAATAAATCCCCATTAAAAACCCCATAAAGCCCCTGATAAAACCCCATTAAAAACTCTATAATCCCCCTAATAAATCCCCATTAAAAACCCCATAAAAATCCCATAAAGCCCCTAAGAAATCCCCATTAAAAACCCCATAGAAACTCCATTAAGCCGCTAATAAATCCCCATTAAAAACCCCATAAAAACCCCATAAAGCCCCAATAAATGCCCATTAATAACCACATAAAGCCCCAAATAAATCCCCATTAAAAACTCCATAAAAATCCCAATTAAAAACCCCATAAAGCCCCTAAGAAATCCCCATTTAAAACCCCCATAAAATCCCCAATAATAACCCCATAAAGCCCCTAAGAAATCCCATTCAAACCCCATAAAAACCCCATAAAGCCCCAATAAATCCCCATTAAAAACCCCAGAAAAACCCCAATAAATCCCCATTACAAACCCCATAAAGCCCCTAATGAATCCCCATTACAAACCCCATAAAAACCCCATAAAAATCCCCGAAAATTTCCATTAAAATTCTCTAAGATTCCCCAAAAATCCCCCAATGAATCCCCATTAAAAGCCCCATAAAAACCCCAATGAATCCCCATTAAAACCCCATAAAAACCCCATAAAGCCCCTAAGAAATCCCCATTAAAAACCCCATAAAAATTCCCGAAAATTTCCATTAAAATTCTGTAAGATTCCCATAAAATCCCCCAATGAATCCCCATTAAAACCCCATAAAGCCCCTGATAAATCCCCATTAAAAACCCCATAAAAACCCCATAAAGCCCCATTAAAAACCCCAGAAAAACCCTGATAAATCCCCATTACAATGCCCATAAAAATCCCATAAAGCCCCTAATAAAGCCCCATTAAAAACCCCATAAAATCCCCATTAAAAACCCCCTAAAGCCCCTAATAAAGCCCCATTACAAACCCCATTAAGCCCTTAATAAACCCCATTACAAACTCCATAAAACCCCTAATAAATCCCCACTAAAAACCCCATAAAAACCCCATAAAGCCCCTAATAAATCCCCATTAAAAACCCCCTAAAGCCCCAATGAATCCCCATTAAAAACCCCATTAAGCCCCTAATTAATCCCCATTAAAAACCCCATAAAACCCCTGATAAATACCCCATAAAACCCCCAAAAATCCCATAAAATCCCAGAAAATTTCCATTTAATTCTCTAAGATTCCCATAAAATCCCCCCATGAATCCCCATTAAAAGCCCCATAAAGCCCCTTATAAATCCCCATTAAAACACCATAAAACCCCATTAAGCCCCTCATATATCCCCATTAAACCCCATTAAGCCCCTAATAAATCCCCATTAAAAACCCCATAAAAACCCCAATAAATCCCCATTACAAACCCCATAAAAACCCTGATAAATCCCCATTAAAAACCCCAGAAAAACCCCATAAAGCCCTTAATAAATCCCCATTAAAAACCCCAGAAAAACCCCATAAAGCCCTTAATAAATCCCCATTAAAAACCCCATAAAAATCCCATAAGGCCCCTAAGAAATCCCCATTAAAAACTCCATAGAAACTCCATTAAGCCGCTAATAAATCCACATTAAAAACCCCATAAAGACCCATAAAAACCCATTAAAAACCCCATAAATCCCCATTCAAACCCATTGAAACGCCCCGAGGGCGGCACTGCCGGGCGCTGTTGAGGAGGTGGTGCAGCAGCAGCAGCGCCCCCACGCGGTGGCGCTCGGAACTGCACTGCAGCCATGGCCACCCAGAACAGCCCAGAAACAGCGACACAAAACCCCAGCAAAGGGCCCAGGAATCCCATCCAAACCCCAAAAATCAACAATTCAATAGCCCCAAAAATGCTATAAAATCCCTGGATAGATCCCCATAAAATCCCATAAAGCCTCCTAAAATCCCCATATAAGATCCCAATAAATCCCCATTACAAACCCCATAAAACCCCCAAAAATCCCATAAAATCCCAGAAAAATTCCATTTAATTCTCTAAGATTCCCATAAAATCCCCCCATGAATCCCCATTAAAAGCCCCATAAAGCCCCTTATAAATCCCCATTAAAACACCATAAAACCCCATTAAGCCCCTCATATATCCCCATTAAACCCCCATTAAGCCCCTAATAAATCCCCATTAAAAACCCCATAAAAACCCCAATAAATCCCCATTACAAACCCCATAAAAACCCTGATAAATCCCCATTAAAAACCCCAGAAAAACCCATAAAGCCCTTAATAAATCCCCATTAAAAACCCCAGAAAAACCCCATAAAGCCCTTAATAAATCCCCATTAAAAACCCCATAAAAATCCCATAAGGCCCCTAAGAAATCCCCATTAAAAACCCCATAGAAACTCCATTAAGCCGCTAATAAATCCACATTAAAAACCCCATAAAGACCCCATAAAAACCCATTAAAAACCCCATAAATCCCCATTCAAACCCCATTGAAACGCCCCGAGGGCGGCACTGCCGGGCGCTGTTGAGGAGGTGGCGCAGCAGCAGCAGCAGCAGCAGCGCCCCCACGCGGTGGCGCTCGGAACTGCACTGCAGCCATGGCCCCCCAGAACAGCCCAGAAACAGCGACACAAAACCCCAGCAAAGGGCCCAGGAATCCCATCCAAACCCCAAAAATCAACAATTCAATAGCCCCAAAAATGCTATAAAATCCCTGGATAGATCCCCATAAAATCCCATAAAGCCTCCTAAAATCCCCATATAAGATCCCAATAAATCCCCATTACAAACCCCATAAAACCCCTGATAAATCCCCATAAAACCCCCAAAAATCCCATAAAATCCCAGAAAAATTCCATTTAATTCTCTAAGATTCCCATAAAATCCCCCCATGAATCCCCATTAAAAGCCCCATAAAGCCCCTAATAAATCCCCATTAGAACACCATAAAATCCCATTAAGCCCCTCATATATCCCCATTAAACCCCATTAAGCCCCTAATAAATCCCCATTAAAAACCCCATAAAAACCCCAATAAATCCCCATTACAAACCCCATAAAAACCCTGATAAATCCCCATTAAAAACCCCAGAAAAACCCCATAAAGCCCTTAATAAATCCCCATTAAAAACCCCAGAAAAACCCCATAAAGCCCTTAATAAATCCCCATTAAAAACCCCATAAAAATCCCATAAGGCCCCTAAGAAATCCCCATTAAAAACCCCATAGAAACTCCATTAAGCCGCTAATAAATCCACATTAAAAACCCCATAAAGACCCCATAAAAACCCATTAAAAACCCCATAAATCCCCATTCAAACCCCATTGAAACGCCCCGAGGGCGGCACTGCCGGGCGCTGTTGAGGAGGTGGCGCAGCAGCAGCAGCAGCAGCGCCCCCACGCGGTGGCGCTCGGAACTGCACTGCAGCCATGGCCCCCCAGAACAGCCCAGAAACAGCGACACAAAACCCCAGCAAAGGGCCCAGGAATCCCATCCAAACCCCAAAAATCAACAATTCAATAACCCCAAAAATGCTATAAAATCCCTGGATAGATCCCCATAAAATCCCATAAAAACCCCCCTAAAATGCCCATATAAGATCCCAATAAATCCCCAATAAAACCCAGAAAAACCCCATAAAGCCCCTAATAAACCCACATTAAAAACCCCATAAGGCCCGAATATATCCCCATTACAAAGCCCATAAAAATCCCATAAAGCCCCTAATAAATCCCCTTCTAAAAACCCCATTAAATACCCCATAAAGCCCCTAATAAATCCCCATTAAAAGCCCCATAAAGCCATAAATAAATCCCCATTAAAAACCCCATAAAGCCCTTAATAAATCCCCATTACAAACCCCATAAAGCCCTTAATAAATCCCCATTACAAACCCCATAAAGCCCCTAATTATTCCCATTACAAACCCCATAAAGCCCCTAACAAATTCCCATTAAAACCCCCATAAAATCCCCATTAAAAACCCCATAAAACCCCCAATAAATCCCCATTAAATACCCCATAAAGCCCCTAATAAATCCCCATTAAAAACCTCTAATAAATCCCCATTACAAACCTCATTAAGCCCCTAATAAATCCCATTGCAAACCCTATAAAGCCCCTAATAAATCCCCATTAAAAACCTCATAAAAACCCCAAAAAGCCCTTAATAAATCCCTATTAAAAACCCCATGAACCCCCTAAGAAATCCCCATTAAAAACCCCATTAAGGCCCTAATAAATCCCCATTACAAACCCCATTAAAAACCCCATTAAGGCCCTAATAAATCCCCATTAAAAACCCCATAAAAACCCCATAAAGCCCTTAATAAATCCCCATTAAAAACCCCATAAAATCCCAATTAAAACCCCATAAAGCCCCTAATAAATCCCCATTAAAAACCCCATAAAGCCCCTAATAAAACCCCATAAAAACCCCATTAAAAACCCCATAAATCCCCATTCAAACCCCATTGAAACGCCCCGAGGGCGGCACTGACGGGCGCTGTTGAGGAGGTGGCGCAGCAGCAGCAGCGCCCCCACGCGGTGGCGCTCGGAACTGCACTCCAGGCGCGGCAGCAGCCACTGCAGGAGGCGCTCCGGGAACGGCCGAGCTGCGAAATGGGGGAAAAAAACCGGGATTTTGGGAAAAGCTGGGAAATTCTGCGGAAATCTGGGAATTTCTGGGGAAATCTGGGAAATTCGGGGGAAATCTGGGAAATTTGGGGCAGAAATGCCAGGGTTTTGGGGAGAAATGATGGAGTTTTTGGGGAGAAATGATGGAGTTTTAGGGGGGGAATTCAGGGATTTGGGGAAGTTTTGTGGGGAGAGTTTGTGGAATTTTTTGGGGAGAATTCAGGGGATTTTGGGAAAAAACGGAGAATTGTGGGGGGAAATGGGAGTTTTGTGGTGAAAAACTGGAAATTTTGGGGAAATGTGGAAATTTTGGGGCCGAAATAATGGAGTTTTGGGAGGAAATTCAGGGAATTTAGGGTGAAAATTATGGAATTCTGGGGGGAGTTTGTGGAATTTTTTGGGGAGAATTCAGGGGATTTTGGGAAAAACGGAGAATTGTGGGGGGAAATGGGAGTTTTGTGGTGATCAAGTGGAAATTTTGGGGAAATGTGGAAATTTTGGGGGAAATTCAGGGAATTGAGGGTGAAAATTGTGGAATTCTGGGGGGAATTTGTGGAATTCTGGGGGGAATTTGTGGAATTTTTGGGGAAAATTCAGGGGATTTTGGGGAGAAATGATAAAGTTTTGGGGGGGAAATTCAAGAAATTTAGAGTGAAAAAATGATGGAATTTTTGGGGAAAATTGAGGGGATTTTGGGGAAAACCCGGGAGTTTTGCAGTGAAAAATTGGAAATTTTGGGGAAATGTGGAAATTTTGGGAGGAATAATGGAGTTTTGGGGGGAAATTCAGGGAATTTAGGGTGAAAAATATGGAATTCTGGGGGGAGTTTGTGGAATTTTTGGGGAAAATTCAGGGAATTGTGGGGAAAACCAGAGAATTGAGGGGGAAAATGGGAGTTTTGTGGTGGAAAATTGGAAATTTTGGGGAAATTCAGGGAATTGAAGGTGAAAATTGTGGAATTTTGGAGGGGGAATTTGTGGAATTTTTGGGGAAAAACCGGGAGTTTTGCAGTGAAAAATTGGAAATTTTGGGGAGAAATAATAAAGTTTTGGGGGGGAAATTAAAGAAATTTAGAGTGAAAATTATGGAATTTTGGAGGGAATTTGTGGAATTTTTGGGGAAAACTGAGGGGAAAACCGGGAGTTTTACAGTGAAAAATTGGAAATTTTTGGGGAAATGTGGAAATTTTGGGGAGAAATAATGGAGTTTTGGGGGGAAAATTCAAGAAATTTAGGGGGAAAATTATGGAATTTTGGAGGAATTTGTGGAATTTTTGGGGAAAAATCCAGGGATTTAGGGAAAAATGAGGGAGATTTGGGGGAGAAATGATGGGAATTTTTGGGGAAAAATGTGGAATTTTGGGGGAGAAATGCCAGGATTTGCAATTAAAACCTGGAAATTTTTGGGGAAAAATCAGAGAATTTGGGGGAAAATGTGGAAATTTGCAGAAAACTTGTGGAATTTTGGGGGAAAATAATAGGATTTTGGGAAAATACGGGAATTGTTAGGGGAAGAGAATGGGATTTTGAGGGAAAATCAGAGAATTGTGAGGGAACATCCGGGAATTTTGGGGGAAAAATCCGGGAATTTGGGGACTAAATGGTGGAATTTTGGGGAAAATTTGTGGAAAATTTGTGGAATTTTGGGGGAAATTCAGGGACTTTTGGAGAAAAATAATGGGAATTTAGGGGGGAAATCAGGGAATGTTGGGAAAGTCCAGGAGTTTCGCAGTGAAAAACTGGAAATTTTGGGGAAATGGGGAAATTTTGGGGAGGAATAATGGAGTTTTGGGGGGAAAATTCAAGAAATTTAGGGTGAAAAATTATGGAATTTTGGAGGAATTTGTGGAATTTTTGGGGAAAATTCAGGGAATTTTGGGAAAACCAGAGAATTGAGGGGGGAAATGGGAGTTCTGTGGTGGAAAATTGGAAATTTTGGGGAAATTCAGGGAATTAAAGGTGAAAATTGTGGAATTTTGGAGGGGGAATTTGTGGAATTTTTGGGGAAAACCCGGGAGTTTTGCAGTGAAAAATTGGAAATTTTGGGGAGAAATAATAAAGTTTTGGGGGGAAATTCAAGAAATTTAGAGTGAAAATTATGGAATTTTGGAGGGAATTTGTGGAATTTTTGGGGAAAACTGAGGGGAAAACCCGGGAGTTTTGCAGTGAAAAATTGGAAATTTTGGGGAAATGTGGAAATTTTGGGGAGAAATAATGGAGTTTTGGGGGGAAAATTCAAGAAATTTAGGGGGAAAATTATGGAATTTTGGAGGAATTTGTGGAATTTTTGGGGAAAAATCCAGGGATTTAGGGAAAAATGAGGGAGATTTGGGGGAGAAATGATGGGAATTTTTGGGGAAAAATGTGGAATTTTGGGGGAGAAATGCCAGGATTTGCAATTAAAACCTGGAAGTTTTTGGGGAAAAATCAGAGAATTTGGGGGAAAATGTGGAAATTTGCAGAAAACCTGTGGAATTTTGGGGGAAAATAAGAGGATTTTGGGAAAATACAGGAATTTTAGGGGAAGAGAATGGGATTTTGAGGGAAAATCCTGGAATTTCAGGGGAAAAGAGGTGAAATTTTGGAGGAAAAATCCGGGAATTTGGGGACTAAAGGGTGGAATTTTGGGGGAAATTTGTGGAATTTTGGGGAAAATTCAGGGACTTTTGGAGAAAAATAATGGGAATTTTGGGGGAAAATCAGGGAATGTTGGGAAAGTCCAGGAGTTTTGAGTGAAAATCTGTGAAATTTTTGGGAAATGGGGAAATTTTGGGGAGGAATAATGGAGTTTTGGGGGGAAATTCAGGGAATTAAAGGTGAAAATTGTGGAATTCTGGGGGGAGTTTGTGGAATTTTTTGGGGAGAATTCAGGGGATTTTGGGAAAAACGGAGAATTGTGGGGGGAAATGGGAGTTTTGTGGTGATCAAGTGGAAGTGTTGAGGAAATGTGGAAATTTTGGGGGAAATTCAGGGAATTGAGGGTGAAAATTGTGGAATTCTGGGGGAATTTGTGGAATTTTGGGGGAAAATTCAGGGGATTTTGGGGAGAAATGATAAAGTTTTGGGGGGGAAATTCAGGAAATTTAGAGTGAAAAACTTATGGAATTTTGGGGGGAATTTGTGGAAGTTTTGAGGAACATTCAGGGGATTTTGGGGAAAAACCTGGGAAATTTTGGGGAAAATTCTGGGAATTTTGGGGGAAATTCAGGGACTTTTGGAGAAAAATAATGGGAATTTAGGGGGGAAATCAGGGAATGTTGGGAAAGTCCAGGAGTTTTGCAGTGAAAAATTGGAAATTTTGGGGAAATGTGGAAATTTTGGGGAGGAATAATGGAGTTTTGGGGGGAAATTCAGGGAATTTAGGGTGAAAATTATGGAATTTTGGAGGAATTTGTGGAATTTTTGGGGAAAATTCAGGGAATTGTGGGGAAAAACAGAGAATTGAGGGGGGAAATGGGAGTTTTGTGGTGAAAAAGTGGAAATTTTGGGGAAATGTGGAAATTTTGTGAGGGAAAATTCAAGAAATTGAGGGTGAAAAAATGATGGAATTTTTGGGGAAATTTCAGGGGATTTTGGGGAAAAATCCGGGAAATTTTGGGGAAAATTAATGGGATTTGGGGGGAAAAGTCAAGGAAATTTGAGGGAAATTTGTGGAATTTTTGGGGGGATATTGGGAATTTTTTGGGGAAAATCTTGGGATTTTGGGAAAAATCGGGAATTTCGTGGGATTTTGGGAAAAATCAGGGGATTTTGAGGGAAAATTCAAAGAAATTGGGGGAAATTTTGTGGATTTTTGAAGGGAAATCCAGGAAGTTTGGGGGGAAAATCAAAGGTTTTTGGAAGAAAATCCAGGAATTTTGGGGGAAATTGTGGAATTTTGGAGAAAAATCCAGGGATTTTTGGGGAGAAATAATGGTATTTGAGAAAAGAAATGGAATTCTGGGGGGAAATTGTGGATTTTGGGGGAAATTTGTGGAATTTTGGGGGAAATTTGTGGATTTTTGGGAGTTGGAGCCGCTCTGGGAAGGGACATACTGGGAATGGGGGAAAATTTGGGAATTTTGGGAAAAATCTTGGAATTTTGGGGGGAAATTGGGGGGAAAAGAGGGAAAATATAGAGAAATATTGGGGAAAAAAAGTGGGGGGAAATTGGGGGAAAATGTTGTAAAATATGGGAAAGAGAAGGAAAAATATGGCAAAAAAGGGGGGGGAAATGGGGAAAATTGAGGGAAAAATTGGGGGAAAATATGGAAAAAATATGGGGGGGAAATCTGAGAAAAATTGGAAAAAAGGGGGAGAAATTTGGGGGGAAAATGGGGGGAAATTGGGGGAAAAGGAGGAAAAAATGTAGGAAAGTATGGGAAAAATATGGAAAAAATATGGGAGAAAAAAAGAGTGGAAAAGGGTGGAAATGTGGGGGAAAATTGGGGGAAAATTGGGGGAAAAAATGGGGGAAAAGGGGGGAAAATGTAAAAAAGTACAGGGGAAAATATGGAAAAATATGGGAGGAAAAAAGGGAAGGAAAGGGGGGAAATTGGAAAAAATTGAGGGGAAAATTGGGGGAAAAGGGGGGAAAATGTAGGAAAGTATGGGAAAAATATGGAAAAAATATGGGAGGAAAAAAGAGAGGAAAAGGGGGGAAATTTGGGGGAAAATTGGAAAAAATTGAGGGGAAAATTGGGGGAAAAGGGGGGAAAATGTAAAAAAGTACAGGGAAAAATATGGGAGGAAAGAAGAGAGGAAAAGGGGAGAAATGTGGGGAAATTTGGGGGAAAATTGGGGGAAATGTAGGAAAGTATGGGAAAAATATGGGAGGAAAAAAAGAGGAAAAGGGGGAAAATGTGGGGAAAAATTGAGGGGAAATTTGGGGGAAAATTGGGGGAAAAGGGGGGAAAAATGTAGGAAAATATGGGAAAAATATGGAAAAAATATGGGAGGGAAAAAGAGAGGAAAAGGGGAGAAACTGGAAAAAATTGAGGGGAAAATTGGGGGAAAATTGGGGGAAAAGGGGGGAAAATGTAAAAAAGTACAGGGAAAAATATGGGAGGAAAAAAGGGAAGAAAAGGGGGAAATGTGGGGAAATTTGGGGGAAAATTGGAAAAAATTGAGGGGAAAATTGGGGAAAAGGGGGAAAAATGTAGGAAAGTATGGGAAAAATATGGAAAAAATATGGGAGGAAAAAAGGGAAGAAAAGGGGGAAAATGTGGGGAAATTTGGGGGAAAATTGGAAAAAATTGAGGGGAAAATTGGGGCAAAAATGTGGAAAAATGTGGGAGAAAAAAGAGAGAAAAAGGGGAAAATTGGGGGAAAATGGAAAAGACTGGGGGGAAAAGGGGGAAAATGTGGGGAAATTGGGATTTTTGGGGGTTTCCCCAGCTCTACATGGTCTGGAAAAGTCTCAGGAATTTGGGGAATTTTGGGGAATTTTGGGAATTTTGGGAATTTTGGGAATTGCTCACCCAGGACAGAGAAGCAGCGCAGCAGCTCCGTGTGGTTCTTGCTGCTCGTGGGGATCTTGGGATCGGCTGGGGCACAGATCTGAGGGGAAAAACAGGGAAAAAACAGGGGAAAATCAGGGGAAAATCAGGGGAAAATCAGGGGATAAAACAGGGGAAAATCAGGGGAAAAAACAGGGATAAAAACAGGGGAAAATCAGGGGAAAATCAGGGGAAAATCAGGGGAAAAACAGGGAAAAAATCAGGGGAAAAACAGGGATAAAAACAGGGGAAAATCAGGGGAAAATCAGGGGAAAATCAGGGGAAAATCAGGGTTAAATCAGGGGAAAAACAGGGGAAAAAACAGGGAAAAATCAGGGGAAAAACAGGGAAAAAACAGGGGAAAAAAACAGGGAAAAATCCAGGGAAAAATCTGGGAAAATCATGGAAAAATCCAGGGAAAATCAGGGGAAAATCAGGGGAAAAAACAGGGGAAAATCAGGGAATAAAACAGGGGAAATCAGGGAAAAAACAGGGAAAAATCAGGGGAAAAACAGGGGAAAATCAGGGGAAAATCAGGGGAAAAAACATGGAAAAATCAGGGGAAAATCAGGGGAAAATCAGAGAAAAGGCTGGGAAAAAATCCTGGGAAAAATCTGGGTAAAATAATGGAAAAGTCTGGGAAAAATCCAGAGAAAAATCAAGGAAAAATAATGGAAAAGTCTGGGAAAAATCCAGGGGAAAATCTAGGGAAAAATCAGGGAAAAACAGGGGAAAATCAGGGGAAAAATCAGGGGAAAAACAGGGAAAAAATCAGGGAATAAAACAGGGGAAAATCAGGGAATAAAACAGGGGAAAATCAGGGGAAATCAGGGAAAAAACAGGGGAAAAACAGGGGAAAAACAGGGGAAAATCAGGGGAAAATCAGGGGAAATCAGGGAAAAAACAGGGAAAAGGCTGGGAAAAATCCAGGGAAAAATCTGGGAAAAATCAGGGGAAAATCAGGGAAAAATCAGGGGAAAAACGGGAAAAACAGGGAAAAATCAGAGGAAAATCAGGGGAAAATCAGGGAAAAAACAGGGGAAAAACAGGGAAAAAATCAGAGGAAAATCAGGGGAAAATCAGGGGAAAATCAGGGAAAAAACAGGGGAAAATCAGGGGAAAGGCTGGGAACAGGCTGGGAAAAATCCAGGGAAAAAACAGGGAAAAAACAGGGGAAAAATCAGGGAAAAAAACAGGGAGAAAACAGGGAAAAAACAGGGAAAAATCAGGGAAAAATCAGGGATAAAAACAGGGAAAAATCAGGGGAAAAACAGGGAGAAAACAGGGAAAAAACAGGGAAAAATCAGTGAAAAATCAGGGATAAAAACAGGGAAAAATCAGGGGAAAATCAGGGGAAAATCAGAGAAAAGGCTGGGAAAAAATCCTGGGAAAAATCTGGGTAAAATAATGGAAAAGTCTGGGAAAAATCCAGAGAAAAATCAAGGAAAAATAATGGAAAAGTCTGGGAAAAATCCAGGGGAAAATCTAGGGAAAAATCAGGGAAAAGGCTGGGGAAAATCCAGGGAAAAAACAGGGAAAAGGCTGGGAAAAATCCAAGGAAAATAATGGAAAAATCATGGAGAAGTTTAGGAAAAATCCAGGAGAAAATCCAGGGAAAAGGCTGGGAAAAATCCAGGGGAAAATCTGGGAAAAATCCTGGAAAAGTCTGGGAAAAATCTGGGAAAAAATCCAGGGAAAAATCTGGAAAAATCCTAGAAAAATCTGGGAAAAATCCAGATTTTCCTGGGAAAAATCATGGAAAAGTCTGGGGAAAATCATGGAAAAATCTGGGAGAAATCCAGGGAAAAATCGGGGAAAAATCAGGGAAAAGGCTGGGAAAAATCCAGGGAAAAATCTGGGTAAAATCATGGAAAAGTTTGGGAAAAATCCAGGGGAAAATCTGGGAAAAATCCAGGGAAAACCCTGGAAAAATCCCAGAAAAATCCTGGCAAAATTCCAGAAAAATCCAAGTAAAAATCCAGGAAAAACACCAGAAAAATTCTGGGGAAAATCCAAGAAAAATCCTGAAAAAAATACTGGGAAATTGTAGGAAAAATCCCAGAAAAATTCTGGGAAAAAATCCAAGAGAAATCCAAGAAAAATCCAGGAAAAATCTGGGAATTTCCCAGGAAAATCCTGAAAAAATCCTGGGAAAATGCAAGAAAAATCCCTGAAAAATTCCAGAAAAAATCCAGGAAAATCCAAGTAAAATCCCAGAAAAATTCTAGGAAAAATCCAGGAAATTTCTGGAAAAAATCCAAGAAAAATCCTGAACAAATCCTGGGAAATTGCAAGAAAAATCCCAGAAAAATCCCAGAAAAATCCTGAGGAAATCCTGGGAAAATGCAAGAAAAATCCCAGAAAAAAAAATTCAGGAAAAATTCCAGAACAATTCTGGGAAAAAAATCAAAGAAAAATCCAGGAAATTTCTGGAAAAATCCAAGAAAAATCCTGAACAAATCCTGGGAAAATGCAAGAAAAATCCCAGAAAAATTCTGGAAAAAATCCAGAAAAAATCCAAGAGAAATCCAGGACATTTCTGGAAAAATCCAAGAAAAATCCTGAACAAATCCTGGGAAATTGCAAGAAAAATCCCAGGAAATTTCTGGAAAAATCCCAGAAAATCCTGAAAAAATCCTGGGAAATTGCAAGAAAAATCCCAGAAAAAGCCTGAAAAATTCCTGGCAAAATTCCAGAACAATTCCCAGGAAAAATCCAGGAAAAATCCCAGAAAAATTCTGGGAAAAAATCAAAGAAAAATCCAGGAAATTTCCAGAAAAATCGAAGAAAAATCCTGAACAAATCCTGGGAGAAATCCAAGAAAAATCCTGAACAAATCCTGGGAAATTGCAAGAAAAATCCCAGAAAAATCCCAGGAAATTTCTGGAAAAAATCCCAGGAAATTTCTGGAAAAATCCCAGAAAATCCTGAAAAAATCCTGGGAAATTGCAAGAAAAATCCCAGAAAAAGCCTGGAAAAACCCTGGCAAAATTCCAGAACAATTCCCAGTGAAAATCCAGAAAAATCCAAGTAAAATCCTGGAAAAACCCCAGAAAAATTCTGGGAAAAATCCAAGAAAAATCCAGGAAATTTCTGGAAAAATACTAGAAAAATCCTGAACAAATCCTGGGAAATTGCAAGAAAAATCCCAGAAAAATCCTGAACAAATCCTGGCAAAATTCCAGAACAATTCCCAGAAAAATCCAAGTAAAATCCTGGAAAAATCCCAGAAAAAATCTGGGGAAAATCCAAGAAAAATCCAGGAAATTTCTGGAAAAATCCCAGAAAAATCCTGGGAAATGCAGGAAAAATCCCAGAAAATTTCTGGGAAAAAATCCAAGAGAAATCCAAGAAAAATCCTGAAAAAATTCTGGCAAAATGCAAGAAAAATCGCGGACAAATCCAGGAAAAATCCCAGAAAAATTCTGGAAAAAATCCAGGGAAAATCCCAGAAAAACAATCCAAGAAAAATCCAGGAAATTTCTGGGAAAAATCCAGAAAAATCCCGAAAAAATCCCAGAAAAATTCTGGGAAAAATCCAGGAAATTTCTAAAAAAATCCCAGAAAAATCCTGGAAAAATCCTGGGAAAAATCCAAGAAAAATCCAGGAAATTTCTGGAAAAATCCAAGAAAAGTCCCAGAAAAATCCCAGAAAAATTCTGGGAAAAATCCACGAAATTTCTGGAAAAATCCCAGAAAAATTCTGGGAAAATCCTGGGAAAATGCTAGATAAATTCTGGGAAAAATCCAGGAAAAATCCAGGAAATTTCTGGAAAAATCCCAGAAAAATTCTGGGAAAATCCTGGGAAAATGCTAGATAAATTCTGGGAAAAATCCAAGAAAAATCCAGGAAATTTCTGGAAAAATCCCAGAAAAATCCTGAAAAAATCCCAGAAAAAATTCTGGGAAAAATCCACAAAATTTCTGGAAAAATCCCAGAAAAATCCTGAAAAATCCCAGAAAAATTCTGGGAAAAATCTAAGAGAAATCCAAGAAAAATCCAGGAAATTTCTGGAAAAATCCTGAAAAAATGCAAGCAAAATCCGGGAAAAATCCAGGAAATTTCTAAAAAAAACCCAGAAAAACCCTGGGAAAATGCAAGAAAAATCCAGAGAAAATTCCAGAACAATTCCCAGAAAAAATCCAAATAAAATCCTGAAAAATCCCAGAAAAAACCTGAAAAAATCTCAGAAAAAATCTGAAAAAAAAGCGATAAAAATGTGGGAAAAATCTTGGGAAAATCCTGAATTTTGGGTCATTTTCCAGGGAAATCAGGGAATTTGTGAGGGGAATGGGAAGGGCTGACCTGGGACAGCAGCGCCCCCAGGAGCGGCTCCAGCTGCGCCTCCAGACTGCGACTGCCCAGAGCCACCGCGGCCTCCAGCACCTGGCACAGGCTCTGCAAAAAGATGGGAAAATAGGGGAAATTGAGGGGAAAAAATGGGGAAAATATGGGGGAAATATGGGGGAAATTGAGGGGGAAATTGAGGGGGAAATATGGGGGAAAATATGGGGGAAAATATGGGGGAAATATGGGGGAAATTGGGGAAAATATGGGGGAAATATGGGGGAAAATATGGGGGAAATATGGGGGAAAATATGGGGAAAATATGGGGAAAATATGGGGGAAATTGAGGGGGAAATATGGGGAAAGAGAGGGGAAATTGAGGGGGAAATATGGGGGAAATATGGGGAAAGTTGGGGGAAAATGAGGGGAAATTGAGGGGAAAATTGAGGGGAAATTTGAGGGGAAAATATGGGGGAAATTTGGGGGAAAAATTGGAGAAAATTTGGAGAAAATTCAGGGGAAATTGAGGGGAAAATATGGGGGAAAAATGGGGAAAATATGGGGAAAATTGAGGGGGAAATATGGGGAAAATATGGGGGAAATATGGGGGAAATTGAGGGGGAAAATATGGGGAAATAGAGGGGAAAATATGGGGAAATTGAGGGGAAAATTTGGGGAAATTGAGGGGAAAATATGGGGAAATAGAGGGGAAATTGAGGGGAAAATATGGGGGAAATTGAGGGGAAAATATGGGGGAAATTGAGGGGGAAATATGGGGAAATAAAGGGGAAATAAAGGGGCTAATATGGGGGAAATTGAAGGAAAAATATGGGGAAAATTATGGGGAAATTATGGGGAAAAATGGGGGAAATTGAGGGGAAAATAGGGGGGAAATTGGGGAGAAATTATGGGGGAAATTGAGGGGAAAATATGGGGGAAATATGAGGGAAATTGAGGGAAAATATGGGGGAAATTGAGGGGAAAATATGGGGGAAAAATGAGGGGAAATTGGGAGAAATTTGAGGGGAAAATATGGGGGAAATTGGGGGAAAATATGGGGGAAAATATGGGGAAATTTAGGGAAATGGAGGGGAAAAAATGGGGGAAAATATGGGGGAAAATATGGGGGAAAATATGGGGGAAAATATGGGGGAAAATATGGGAAAAATTGAGGGGAAAATATGGGGAAAATAGGGGGAAATTGAGGGTAAATATGGGGGAAATTGAGGGGAAAATTGAGGGGAAATTGAGGGGAAAATATGGGGCTATATGGGAAAAATTGAGGGGAAAATATGGGGAAATTGGGGGAAATTGAGGGGAAATTGAGGGGAAAATATGGGGGAAATTGAGGGGAAAATATGGGGAAAACTGAAGGGAAAATATGGGGGAAATTGAGGGGAAATATGGGGAAAATTTGGGGAAATTGAGGGGAAAATATGGGGAAATTTGAGGGGAAAAATGGGGGAAAATATGGGGGAAATATGGGGGAAATTGAGGGGGAATATGGGGGAAATTGGAGGAAATTGAGGGAAAATATGGGGAAAACTGAGGGGGAAATATGGGGGAAAATATGGGGGAAATATGGGGAAAATATGGGGTAAAATATGGGGGAAATTGGGGGGAAATGGAGGGGAAAATATGGGGGGAAAATATGGGGGAAATATGGGGGAATTTGAGGGGAAAATAGGGGGAAAATATGGGGGAAATTGAGGGGAAATTGAGGGGAAAATAGGGGGGAAATTTGAGGGGAAAAATGGAGGAAATTGGGGAAAATATGGGGAAAATTGAGGGGAAAATATGGGGGAAATTTGAGGGGGAAATATGGGGAAATAGAGGGGAAATGGAGGAGAAAATTTGAGGGGAAAATATGGGGGAAATATGGGGGAAATATGGGGGAAATATGGGGAAATTGAGGGGGAAATATGGGGGAAATTGAGGGGAAAATATGGGGGAAAGTTGGGGGAAATTGGGGGAAAATTGAGGGGAAAATATGGGGAAATTGGGGGGAAATTGAGGGGAAAATATGGGGGAAATTGAGGGAAAAAATGGAGGAAATTGGGGAAAATATGGGGAAATTGGGGGGAAAATATGGGGGAAATTGAGGGGAAAATATGGGGGAAATTGAGGGGGAAATTGAGGGGAAAATATGGGGCAATATGGGAAAAATTGAGGGGAAAATATGAGGAAAATTGGGGGAAATTGAGGGGAGAATATGGGGGAAATATGGGGGAAAATTAATGGGATTTTGGGGGGAAAATTTGGGAATATTTGGGAAAAAATGGGGGAAAAAGAAGGAAAACAATGGGGAAAATTTGAGGGTAAAAAAAGGGGGAAATTCGGGGAAAACAGGGAATAAAACGGGGGAAAATTGAGGTAAAAAGAGGAAAAATTTGGGGAAAATTCAGGTGAAATGTGGGAAATCTGAGGAAAATAAGGGAAAATTCCAGGGGAAAAAATGGGAAACATTCAGGGAAACTGGGGGAAAACCAGGGGGAAATTCAAGGAGAATTCAGAAAAATTGAAGGGAGTAAAATGGGGGGAAATTTGGGGAAAATCCTGGGAAAATCCAGGAAAAAATCCAGAAAAAATCGGGATAAATTCAGAATAAATTCGAGAAAAAATGCTGGGAAAATCCAGAATAAATTCGAGAAAAAATGCTGGAAAATTTGGGAAAATATTTGGGAAAAGGCAGGAAAAAATGGAGAAAATTTGAGGTCAAAAAAGGGGAAAAATTCGGGGACAATTTGGGAAAAATTCAGGGAAAACAGGGAATAAAACTGGGAAAAATTAGGTACAAAGAGGAAAAATTTGGGGAAAATTCAGGTGAAATGTGGGAAATAGGAGGAAAATAAGGGAAAATTCCAGGGGAAAAATGGGAAATATTCAGGGAAACTGGGGGAAAATGTGGGGAAATTCGGGGAAAATTTGGAAAAATTGAAGGGAGTAAAATGGGGGGAAATTTGGGGAAAATCCTGGAAAAATCCAGGATAAATTCCAGAAAAATCTGGGATAAATTCGGAATAAATTCGAGAAAAATGCTGGAAAAATCCAGAATAAGTTCAAGGAAAAAATGCTGGAAAATTTGGGAAAATATTGGGGAAAACATTGGGGAAAAGGAAGGAAAACAATGGGGAAAATTTGAGATCAAAAAAGGGGGAAAATCATGGAAAACAGGGAATAAAATTGGGGAAAATTCAGGGAAAACAGGGAATAAAATTGGGGAAAATTCAGGAAAAAAGAGGAAAAATTTGGGGAAAATTCAGGTGAAATGTGGGAAATCTGAGGAAAATAAGGGAAAATTTGGGGAAAAATTGGGAAATATTCAGGGAAACTGGGGGAAAACCAGGGAAAATTTGGAAAAATTGAAGGGGAAAAAAGAGAGAAAATTGGGAGTGAAATGGGGGAAAATCCTGGAAAAATCCAGGAAAAATTCCAGAAAAATTTGAGATAAATTCAGAATAATTCAAGAAAAAATGCTGGAAAAATCCAGAATAAATTCAGAAAAATTCAGGATAAATTCAGAATAAACTGGAGGAAAAAAATGCTGGAAAAATCCAGGAAAAATCCAGGAAAATTCCCAAGTTTTGGGCAGGAATTTGCAGACCTTGGAGATGGGAAAGGGCTCCGGGTGTTTCTTGTAGAGGCCGAGGATGCTGGGGAGGAGCTTTGGGAGCTGCTCCTGCTGGGGGATCAGGGAGCTCATGGGGAATTCAGGGAAAATTTGGGAATAAATGGGAAAAAATGGGGGAAAAGGAAGGAAAACAATGGGGAAAATTTGAGGTCAAAAAAAGGGGAAAATTCAGGGAAAATTTGGGAAAAATTCAGGGAAAACAGGGAATAAAACTGGGGAAAAATTGAGGTAAAAAGAGGAAAAATTTGGGGAAAATTCAGGGAAAACAGGGAATAAAACTGGGAAAACTGAGGTAAAAAGAGGAAAAATTTGGGGAAAATTCAGGTGAAATGTGGGAAATCTGAGGAAAATAAGGGAAAAATTCCAGGGGAAAAAATGGGAAATATTCAGGGAAACTGGGGGATATTCAGGGAAAATTTAGAAAAAGTGAAGGGAAAAAAACGGGAGAAAATTGGGAGTGAAATGGGGGAAATTTGGGGAAAATCCTGGAAAAATCCAGGAAAAATTCCAGAAAAAAATCGGGATAAATTCAGAATAAATTCGAGAAAAATGCTGGAAAAATCCAGAATAAATTCAAGAAAAAATCGGGATAAATTCGGAATAAACTGGAGAAAAAATCCAGGAAAAATCCAGGAAAATTCCCAAGTTTTGGGCAGGGATTTGCAGACCTTGGAGATGGGGAAGGGCTCCGGGTGTTTCTTGTAGAGGCCGAGGATGCTGGGGAGGAGCTTTGGGAGCTGCTCCTGCAGCTTCTCCGGGGGGATCAGGGAGCTCATGGGGCCCAGGGCCTCCAGCACCGCCTGGCGCACCTGGGATGGGGGAAAAAGGGGAAAAGATGGGGGGCCTGATCCTAAATGGGATCAGAAATGGGATCCTAAATGGGATCCCAAACCCCATCCCTAAATGGGATCATAAACCTGATCCCAAACCTGATCCTAAACCTGATCCCAAAGCCCATCCCAAACCTGATCCTAAACCTGATCCCAAATGTGATCCCAAATGTGATCCTAAACCTGATCCCAAACCCCATCCCAAATGGGATCATAAATGTGATCCTAAATGTCATCCTAAATGTGATCCCAAACCCCATCCCAAATGGGATCATAAACACGATCCCAAATGTGATCCCAAACCTGATCCTAAACATGATCCCAAACCTGATCCCAAATGGGATCATAAACCTGATCCCAAACCTGATCCTAAACCTGATCCCAAATGGGATCATAAACGTGATCCTAAACGTGATCCCAAACCCCATCCCAAACCTGATCCTAAACCTGATCCCAAACCCCATCCCAAACCCCAATCCCGATTCCAAACCTGACCCCAATGTGATCATAAACCTGATCATAAATGGGATCATAAACCTGATCCCAAATGTGATCCCAAATGTGATCCTAAACATGATCCCAAACCTGATCCCAAATCCCATCCCAAACCTGATCCTAAACCTGGTCATCAACCTGGTCATCAACCTGATACAAACCCCATCCCAAACCCCGATCCCTAACATGATCCTAAAAATGATTCTAAACCAGATCCTAAGCCTGACCCGAAACCTGATCCTAAACCTGGTCATCAACCTGGTCATCAACCTGATACAAACCCCATCCCAAACCCCGATCCCTAACATGATCCTAAAAATGATTCTAAACCAGATCCTAAGCCTGACCCGAAACCTGATCCTAAACCTGATCCCAAACGTGATCCCAAACCTGATCCTAAACCTGATCCCAAAGCCCATCCCAAACCTGATCCTAAACCTGATCCCAAATGTGATCCCAAATGTGATCCCAAATCCCATCCCAAACCTGATCCTAAACCTGATACAAACCCCATCCCAAACCCCAATCCCAAACCCGATCCCAAACCTGACCCCAATGTGATCATAAACCTGATCATAAATGTGATCCTAAACCTGATCCCAAATGGGATCATAAACGTGATCCTAAACGTGATCCCAAACATGATCCCAAACCTGATCCCAAACCTGGTCCTAAACCTGATCCTAAACCTGATACAAACCCATCCCAAACATGATCCCAAACCTGATCCTAAACGTGATCCTAAACCCCGATCCCAATCCTAATCGCAATCCCAAACCCCAAATCCCAAACGCAAACCCCAAACCCCATCCCAAACCTGATCCTAAACGTGATCCCAAACCTGATCCCAAATCCGATCCCATCCCAAACGTGATCCCAAACCCGATCCCAAACGTGATCCTAAACCTGATCCCAAACCCCATCCCAAACCCAAATCCCAAACCTGATCCCAAACCCCATCCCAAATGTGATCCTAAACCCCGATCCCAAACCCCAATCCCAAGCCTGATCCCAAATCCCAAACCCCAACCCCAAACCCGATCCCAAACCCGATCCCAAACCCCAATCCCAAACCTGATCTCAAACCCCAAACGCCAATCCCAATCCCAATCCCAAACCCCATTCCCACCTTCCTGTTGAGTCTCTGGGTACATCTCTGATCCCAAACCCCAAACTCCAAACACCAAACCCCAAACATCCCAAAAATCCCAAACCCCAAACATCCCAAACCTCAAACTCCAATGCCAATCGCCACTTCCCCAATCCCATTCCCAAATCCCAATATCCCAATATCCCAACATCCCAATATCCCAATGTCCCAATGTCCCAATGTCCCAATGTCCCAATGTCCCAATATCCCAATGTCCCAATGTCCCAATATCCCAATATCCCAATGTCCCAATGTCCCAATGTCCCAATGTCCCAATGTCCCAATATCCCAATATCCCAATGTCCCAATGTCCCAATGTCCCAATGTCCCAATGTCCCAATGTCCCAATGTCCCAATGTCCAATGTCCCAATGTCCCAATGTCCCAACGTCCCAATATCCCAATATCCCAATGTCCCAATATCCCCATGTCCCAATATCCCCATGTCCCAACATCCCCATGTCCCAACATCCCAATGTCCCAATGTCCCAATGTCCCAATGTCCCAACGTCCCAATATCCCAATATCCCAATGTCCCAATATCCCAATGTCCCAATATCCCAATATCCCAATATCCCAATGTCCCAATATCCCAATATCCCAATATCCCAATATCCCAATGTCCCAATGTCCCAATATCCCAATGTCCCAATGTCCAATGTCCCAATGTCCCAATGTCCCAACGTCCCAATATCCCAATATCCCAATGTCCCAATATCCCAATGTCCCAACATCCCAACATCCCAATATCCCAATATCCCAATGTCCCAATATCCCAATGTCCCAACATCCCAACGTCCCAATGTCCCAATGTCCCAATATCCCAATGTCCCAATATCCCAATGTCCCAACCTCCCAATCCCAATCTTAATGTTCCAATCCCATTGTCCCAATCCCAATCCCAATCCCAATCCCGTTCCCACCTTCCCGTCCCAGCTCTGTGCCCAGCCCTGATCCCTGATCCCAACCCCAAACATCCCAAACCCCAAAGCCAAACTCCAAATCCTAAACCCCAATCCCCAACCGCAAACCCCAAACATTCCAAAGCCCAAACATCCCAAACCCCAACCCCAACCCCAAACTCCAAACCCCAAACTCCAAACCCCAAACCCCAAACACCCCAAATCCCAACTCCATAAACCCCAATCCCATTGCCATTCCCACCTTGCCCTCCCTGCTCTGTGCCCACTGCAGGCTCAGGGTGCCGAAGGCGGCTCCATCCCTGATCCCAAACCCCAATCCCAATGACCCAAACCCCAATCCCAAACCCATAAACCCCAATCCCATAAACCCCAAACCCCAATCCCATACACCCCAATCCCAATCCCATAAACCCCATTGCCATTCCCACCTTGCCCTCCCTGCTCTGTGCCCACTGCAGGCTCAGGGTGTCAAAGGCGGCTACATCCCTGATCCCAAACCCCAATCCCAACCCCATAAACCCCAAACCCCAATCCCAATCCCAATCCCAATGTCCCAAACCCCAATCCCTGATCCCAAACCCCAACCCCATAAACCCCAATCCCATAAACCCCATTGCCATTCCCACCTTGCCCTCCCTGCTCTGTGCCCACTGCAGGCTCAGGGTGTCAAAGGCGGCTCCATCCCTGATCCCAAACCCCAATCCCAACCCCATAAACCCCAAACCCCAATCCCAATCCCAATCCCAATGTCCCAAACCCCAATCCCTGATCCCAAACCCCAACCCCATAAACCCCAATCCCATAAACCCCATTGCCATTCCCACCTTGCCCTCCCTGCTCTGTGCCCACTGCAGGCTCAGGGTGTCAAAGGCGGCTCCATCCCTGATCCCAAACCCCAATCCCAATGTCCCAAACCCCACACCCTGACCCCAAACCCCAATCTCAAACCCCAAACACCCCAAACCCCATAAATCCCAAACCCCAATCCCAATATCCCTGATGCCAAACCCCAATCCCAATCCCATAAACCCCAATCCATTCCCACCTTGCCCTCCCTGCTCTGAGCCCAGCGCAGGCTCAGGGTGTCGAAGGCGGCTCCATCCCTGATCCCAAACCCCAATCCCAATGACCCAAACCCCAATCCCAAACCCATAAACCCCAATCCCATAAACCCCAATCCCAGATCCCAAACCCCAACCCCAAACCCCAATCCCATACACCCCAATCCCAATCCCATAAACCCCAATCCCATTCCCACCTTGCCCTCCCTGCTCTGCGCCCAGCGCAGGCTCAGGGTGTCGGAGGCGGCTCCATCCCTGATCCCAAACCCCAATCCCAATCCCATAAACCCCAAACCCCAATGTCCCAAACCCCAATCCCAATGTCCCAAACCCCAAATCCCAGATCCCAAACCCCAATCCCAAATCCCTGATACCAAACCCCAATCCCAATCCCATAAACCCCAAATCCTGACCCCATTCCCACCTTGCCCTCCCTGCTGCCAGCCCAGTGCAGGCTCAGGGTGTCGAAGGCAGCTCCATCCCTGATCCCAAACCCCAATCCCAATCCCAATCCCAATGTCCCAAACCCCAATCCCTGATCCCAAACCCCAATCCCATAAACCCCAATCCCAATCCCATAAACCCCAATCCATTCCCACCTTCCCATCCCTGCTCTGTGCCCAGCGCAGGCTCAGGGTGTCGGAGGCAGCTCCATCCCTGATCCCAAACCCCAATCCCAATCCCATAAACCCAAACCCCAAACCCCATAAACCCAAACCCCAAACCCCATAAACCCAAACCCCAAACCCCATAAACCCCAATCCCATACACCCCAATCCCAATCCCATAAACCCCAATCCCAATGTCCCAAACCCCAACCCCAAACCCCAAACCCAATGTCATACACCCCAATCCCATAAACCCCATAAACCCCAATCCATTCCCACCTTCCCATCCCTGCTCTGTGCCCAGTGCAGGCTCAGGGTGTCGAAGGCGGCTCCATCCCTGATCCCAAACCCCAATCCCCCCAAACACCCCAAATCCCTGATCTCAATCCCAAACCCCAAACCTCATAAATCCCCAAACCCTATAAATCCCCAAACCCCATAAATCCCCAAACCCTATAAATCCCCAAACCCCAAAATCCGAATCCCAAAAAACTTCCAATCCCAATCCCATTCCCACCTTGCCCTCCCTGCTGCCAGCCCAGTGCAGGCTCAGGGTGTCGAAGGCCGCTCCATCCCTGATCCCAAACCCCAAACCCAATCCCAATCCCATAAACCCCAATCCCATAAACCCCAACCCCAAACCCCAATCCCATAAATCCCATAAACCCCATAAACCCCATAAACCCCATTCCCACCTTGCCGTCCCTGCTCTGTGCCCACTGCAGGCTCAGGGTGTCAAAGGCGGCTCCATCCCTGATCCCAAACCCCAGTCCCAATGTCCCAAACCCCAATCCCAATCCCATAAACCACAATCCAAACCCCATAAACCCCAATCCCATAAACCCCAAACCCCAAACCCCATAAACCCCATAAACCCCATTCCCACCTTGCTGTCCCCGCTCTGCGCCCACTGCAGGCTGAGGGTGTCAAAGGCGGCTCCATCCCTGATCCCAAACCCCAATCCCAATCCCATAAACCCAAACCCCAATCCCATAAACCCCAATCCCATAAACCCCAAACCCCAATCCCATACACCCCAAACCCAAACCCCATAAACCCCAATCCCATTCCCACCCTGCCCTCCCTGCTCTGCGCCCACTGCAGGCTCAGGGTGTCGAAGGCCGCTCCATCCCTGATCCCAAACCCCAATCCCATAAACCCCAAACCCCAATCTCAAACCCCAAACACCCCAAACCCCATAAATCCCAAACCCCAATCCCAATATCCCTGATGCCAAACCCCAATCCCAATGACCCAAACCCCAATCCCAATCCCATAAACCCCAAACCCCATAAACCCCAATCCCAAACCCCAATCCCATAACCCCCATTCCCACCTTGCCCTCCTTGCTCTGTGCCCAGTGCAGGCTCAGGGTGTCGAAGGCCGCTCCATCCCTGATCCCAAACCCATAAAACCCCAACCCCAAAGCCCAATCCCGTAAACCCCAAATCCCATAAACCCCAGTCCCATAAACCCCATAAACCCCAATCCATTCCCACCTTGCCGTCCCTGCTCTGTGCCCACTGCAGGCTGAGGGTGTCGAAGGCGGCTCCATCCCTGATCCCAAACCCCAATCCCAATGTCCCAAACCCCAGTCCCATAAACCCCAATCCCTGATCCCAAACCCCAATCCCAATGTCCCAAACCCCAAACCCCAATCCCAATCCCATAAACCCCAAACCCCAAACCCCAATCCCATAAATCCCATAAATCCCATAAACCCCAATCCATTCCCACCTTTCCGTCCCTGCTCTGCGCCCAGTGCAGGCTCAGGGTATCGAAGGCCGCTCCATCCCTGACCCCAAACCCCAATCCCAACCCCATAAACCCCAATCCCAAACCCCAAACCCAATCCCATAAACCCCATAAACCCCATAAATCCCATAAATCCCATAAACCCCAATCCATTCCCACCTTGCCGTCCCTGCTCTGTGCCCACTGCAGGCTGAGGGTGTCGAAGGCCGCCCCCAGCTCGGGAGCGAAGGCGTCCCCGCGCACGGTGGGGTCGGGGCCCTGCTCCTGCCCTGCCAGGTACTCCTGGATGCTCTCGCTGAAACGCTGCAGGGCTGGGGATACCAAAAAAATTGGGAATTCTGGGGATTTGGGGGATTTTTGGGGGATTTTTTGGAATTTTTTGGGGATTTTTGGAGGATTTTTGGAGGATTTTGGGGGATTTTGGGAGGATTTTTGTGGCTCTTTTGCTCCGGGCCTGCTCCTGCCCTGCCAGGCACTCCTGGATGCTCTCGTGAAACGCTGCAGGGCTGGGAATCCCAAAAAATCAGCACTTCTGGGAATTTTGGGGATTTTTTGGGATTTTTTTGGGGATTTTTGGAGGGTTTTTGGAGGATTTTGGGAGGATTTTGGGAGGATTTTTGTGGCTCTTTTGCTCCAGGCCTGGTCCCGCCCTGCCAGGCACTCCTGGATGCTCTCGTGAAACGCTGCAGGGCTGGAGAATTCAAATATTTGGGGAATTCTGAGAATTTTTGGGGATTTTTTGGGAATTTTTGGCGAGTTTTGTGGGTATTTTTGGGATTTTTTAGGAATTTTTGTGGAATTTTCAGGAGTTTTTTGAGGGATTTTGGGAGGATTTTGTGGCTCTTTTGCTCCAGGCCTGGTCCCGCCCTGCCAGGCACTCCTGGATGCTCTCGTGAAACGCTGCAGGGCTGGGAATTCAAATATTTGGGAATTCTGGGAATTTTTTGGGAATTTTTGGGGATTTTTGGAGGATTTTTGAGGGATTTTTGGGGATTTTTGGAGGATTTTTGGAGGATTTTGGGAGGATTTTTGTGGCTCTTCTGCTCCGGGCCTGGTCCCTCCCTGCCAGGCACTCCTGGATGCTCTCGTGAAACGCTGCAGGGCTGGGGATTCCAAAATATCAGCAATTCTGGGAATTTTCTGGGATTTTTGGGGAGTTTTGTGGGTATTTTTGGGATTTTTTAGGAATTTTTGTGGAATTTTCAGGAGTTTTTTTGAGGAATTTTGGGAGGATTTTTGTGGCTCTTTTGCTCCAGGCCTGGTCCCGCCCTGCCAGGCACTCCTGGATGCTCTCGTGAAACGCTGCAGGGCTGGAGAATTCAAATATTTGGGGAATTCTGAGAATTTTTGGGGATTTTCTGGGAATTTTTGGCGAGTTTTGTGGGTATTTTTGGGATTTTTTAGGAATTTTTGTGGAATTTTCAGGAGTTTTTTGAGGGATTTTGGGAGGATTTTGTGGCTCTTTTGCTCCAGGCCTGGTCCTGCCCTGCCAGGCACTCCTGGATGCTCTCGTGAAACGCTGCAGGGCTGGGAATTCCAAAAAATTTGGGAATTCTAGGGATTTTTGGGGAATTTTTCGTGGATTTTGGGAATTTTTGGGGATTTTTGAGGGATTTTTGGGGGGATTTTTGGAGGGTTTTTGGAGGGTTTTTGGGGGATTTTTGGAGGATTTTTGTGGCTCTTTTGCTCCAGGCCTGGTCCCGCCCTGCCAGGCACTCCTGGATGCTCTCGTGAAACGCTGCAGGGCTGGGGAATGTCAAATATTTGGGGAATTCTGGGAATTTTTAGGGAATTTTTGGTGGATTTTTGGGAATTTTTGTGGGTATTTTTGGGGAATTTTTGGGGAATTTTTGTGGAATTTTCAGGAGTTTTTTGAGGGATTTTTGAGGGATTTTGGGAGGATTTTGTGGCTCTTTTGCTCCAGGCCTGGTCCCTCCCTGCCAGGCACTCCTGGATGCTCTCGTGAAACGCTGCAGGGCTGGGGAATTCAAATATTTGGGGAATTCTGGGGATTTTTGGGGAATTTTTGGGGATTTTTTGGGAATTTTTGGGGGTTTTTGAGGGATTTTTGGGGGGATTTTGGGAGGATCTTGGGAGGATTTTGTGGCTCTTTTGCTCCAGGCCTGCTCCTGCCCTGCCAGGCACTCCTGGATGCTCTCGTGAAACGCTGCAGGGCTGGGAAATGTCAAATATTTGGGAATTCTGGGGATTTTTTGGGATTTTTGTGGATTTTTGGGGAGTTTTGTGGGTATTTTTGGGAATTTTTGGAAATTTTTAGGGATTTTTGGGGATTTTTGGGGGATTTTGGGAGGATTTTTGTGGCTCTTTTGCTCCAGGCCTGGTCCCTCCCTGCCAGGCACTCCTGGATGCTCTCGCTGAAACGCTGCAGGGCTGGGAATTCCAAAAATTCAGCAATTCTGGGAATTTTTGGGGATTTTTTGGGAATTTTTGTGGATTTGGGGAATTTTGGGGGATTTTTGGAGGATTTTGGAGAATTTTTGGAGGATTTTGGGTGGATTTTTTGGGATTTTTGGAGGATTTTGGGTGGATTTTTTGAGGATTTTTGGAGGATTTTGGGAGGATTTTGGGAGGATTTTTGGGGATTTTTGGGGATTTTTGGTGGATTTTTGGAGGATTTTGGGAGGATTTTTGGTGGATTTTTTGGGATTTTGGGAAGGATTTTTGGAGGATTTTTTGGGGATTTTTTGGGATTTTTGGAGAATTTTGGTGGATTTTTGGACGATTTTTTGGGATTTTTGGAGGATTTTAGGAAGGATTTTTGGAGAATCTTTTGAGATTTTTTAGGGATTTCTGGGGATTTTTTTGGAATTTTTTGGGGATTTTTGGAGATTTTTGGAGGAATTTTTGGGATTAGTTTTGGGATTCTTCTGGGGATTTTTGGAGGATTTTAGGGGAATATTTTGGGCAATTTTTTGGGATTTTTTAGGAATTTTTGCGTAATTTTCAGGAATTTTTTTGAGGGATTTTTGGAGGATTTTTGGAGGATTTTTGGGGATTTTTGGGCGATTTTGGGAGGATTTTGGGAGGATTTTTGGGAGAATTTTTGGAGGATTTTTGGTGGATTTTTTGGGATTTTTGGAGGATTTTGGGTGGATTTTTTGAGGATTTTTTGAGGATTTTTGGTGATTTTTGGTGGATTTTTTGAGGATTTTGGGAGGACTTTTGGGGATTTTTGGGTGATTTTTGGAGGATTTTGGGAGGATTTTGGGAGGATTTTGGGGAATTTTTTGGGGATTTTTGGTGGATTTTTTCAGAATTTTTGGAGGAATTTTTGGGATTAGTTTTGGGATTGTTCTGGGGATTTTTGGAGATTTTGGGGGAATTTTTAGAGGATCTTTTGGGGATTTTTTAGGAATTTTTGGGGAAGTTCTGAGGATGATTTGTGAGATTTTTGGGGGATTTTTTGGGGATTTATTTGAGATTTTTGGGGATTTTTTAGGGATTTTTGGAGGATTTTAGGGGAATTTTGGGGGGATTTTTGGGGATTTTTTCTGAATTTTTGGAGGATTTTTCTGAATTTTTTTTGGAGGAAGTTGTAGAGAATTTTTGAGCATTTTTTGAGATTTGATTCTGAATTTTTTAACAATTTTCAGAAATTTTGGGGGAATTTTTTAGGGATTTTTGGAGGATTTTTGGTGGATTTTTTGGGGATTTTTTGTGGAATTTTTTGGGATTTTTTAGGAATTTTTTGGGGATTTTTTGTGGAATTTTTTGGGATTTTTTAGGAATTTTTGGGAGATTTTTTGAGAATTTTTGGGGGATTTTTTGGCAATTTTGGGGGATTTATTTGAGATTTTTGGGGAATTTTGGGGATTTATTTGAGATTTTTGGGGATTTTTTAGGAATTTTTGGAGGAATTTTCAGGACTTTTTATGGAGGATTTTTGGAGCATTTTGGGAGGATTTTTTTGGGGAATTTTTGTGGAATTTTGGGGATTTTTTAGGAATTTTTGGGGGATTTTTTGGGGAGTTTTTGGGAATTTTTGGAGGAATTTTTGTGATTACTTTTGGGATTATTCTGGGGATGTTTCTCTGATTTTTTTGGATTTCTTTTGGGATTTTTTAGGAATTTTTGGGGAAGTTCTGAGGATGATTTGTGAGATTTTTGGGGGATTTTTTGGTGATTTTTGGTGATTGATTTGAGATTTTTGGGGAATTTTTGGGATGATTTGGGGGAATTTTTGGAGATTTTTTTGGGGAATTTTTTGGGATTTTTTAGGAATTTTTGGGGAATTTTCAGGAGTTTTTTTGAGGAATTTTTGGAGGATTTTAGGAAAATTTTGGGGATTTTTTGGGAGTTTTGTGGGAATTTTGGGGGGAAGTTTTTTGGGAATTTTTGAGAATTTTTGGGATTAGTTCTGGGGTTGTTCTGGGGATTTTTGGAGGATTTTAGGGGAATTTTTTGGGGATTTTTTAGGAATTTTTGGGGAAGTTTTCAGGATGATTTGTGAGATTTTTTGGGGAATTTTTAGTGATGTTTTAGGATTTTGGGAGGGTTTTTTTTGAGATTTTTGGGGAATTTTTGGGATGATTTGGGGAAATTTTGGGGGATTTTTTGGGGAATTGTGGGAATTTTGGGGGGATTCTTTTATTTTTGGAGAATTTTTAGGGAATTTTTTGGAGATTTTTTTCAGAATTTTTTGGAGGATTTCTCTGAATTTTTGGAGGATGTTGTAGAGAATTTTTGAGATTTTATTCTGAATTTTTAAAGAATTTTTCAGAATTTTTGGGGGGGTTTTGGGGAATTGTTTAGAAATTTTTGGAGAAGGTTTTTTTGGGATTTTTCTGTGGTTTTTTGGGAATTTTCAGGGTTTTTTGGGGAATTTTTCCTCTGGTTTTTGGGGGAATTTTTCCATGGTTTTTTTGGGGAATTTTCCAGGGTTTTTGGGATTTTTTCTGTGGGTTTTTTTTTTTTTGGAATTTCTCTGTGGTTTTTTGGGGATTTTTTCTGTGTTTTTTTGGGAATTTTCTGTGGTTTTGTTGGGAATTTTTCTGTGGGTTTTTTGGGAATTTTCCAGGGTTTTTGGGGAATTTTTCTGTGGTTTTTTTTGGAGGAATTTTCCAGGGTTTTTTGGGAATTTTTCGTGGTTTTGTTGGGAATTTTTCTGTGTTTTTTTCGGGGAATTTTCCAGGTGTTTTTGGGTATTTTTCTGTGGTTTTTTTGGGAAATTTTTCTGTGTTTTTTTCGGGAATTTTTCTGTGGTTTTTTGGGGAATTTTCCAGGGGTTTTTTGGGGAATTTTTCTGTGTTTTGTCTGGGAATTTTCCAGGTTTTGTTTGGAATCTTCCGGGGTTTTTTTTTGGGGAATTTTTCTGTGGTTTTTGTGGGAATTTTCCAGGTTTTTTGGGGGAATTTTTCCTCTGGTTTTTGGGGGAATTTTCCAGGTGGTTTTTTTGGGGAATTTTTCTGTGTTTTTTTTTTTAATTTTTCTGTGGTTTTTGTGGGAATTTTCCAGGTTTTTTTGGGAATTTTCTGTGGTTTTCTTTTTATTTTTCTGTGGGGTTTTTTTGGAATTTTTCTGTGGTTTTTGTGGGAATTTTTCTGTGGTTTTTGTGGGAATTTTCCAGGGTTTTTTTGGAATTTTCCGGGGTTTTTTTTGGGGAATTTTTCTGTGGTTTTTTGGGAATTTTTTCTGTGGTTTTTGTGGGAATTTTCCAGGGGTTTTTTGGGGGAATTTTTCTGTGTTTTGTCTGGGAATTTTCCAGGTTTTGTTTAGAATTTTCCAGGTTTTTTGGGGGAATTTTTCCTCTGGTTTTTGGGAATTTTTCTGTGGG
The DNA here is from genome assembly GCF_023055355.1 of Agelaius tricolor. Lineage (NCBI taxonomy): Eukaryota > Metazoa > Chordata > Aves > Passeriformes > Icteridae > Agelaius > Agelaius tricolor. Next base: position 419,509 of record NW_027269360.1, on the reverse strand, counting down.
GTTTTTTTGGAATTTTTCTGTGGTTTTTTTGGGAATTTTTCCTGTGGTTTTTTGGGGAATTTTTCTGTGGTTTTTCTGGGAATTTTCCAGGGTTTTTTTGGGAATTTTTGTGGGCTTTTTTGGGAATTTTCCAGGGTTTTTGGGGGGAATTTTCCAGGATTTTTGGGAATTTTTCTGTGGGTTTTTTTTGGAATTTTTCTGTGTTCTTTTGGGAATTTTTCTGTGTTCTTTTGGGGGGAATTTTCCAGTTTTTCTTTTTTAATTTTTCTGTGGGTTTTTTTTTGGGAATTTTTCAGGGTTTTTCTGGGAATTTTCCAGGGTTCTTGGGGGGAATTTTTCTGTGGTTTTTTGGGGAATTTTTCTGTGGTTTTTGGGGAATTTTTCCTCTGGTTTTTGGGGGAATTTTTGTGGGCTTTTTTGGGAATTTTCCCGGGTTTTTTGGGAATTTCCCAGGTTTTTTGGGGGGAATTTTCTGTGGGTTTTTTTGGGAATTTTTCAGGGGGTTTTAGGAATTTTTCTGTGTTTTTTTGGGAATTTTTTCTGTGTTTTTTTGGGAATTTTCTGTGGTTTTGTTGGGAATTTTTTCTGTGGTTTTTTGGGAATTTTCTGTGGTTTTGTTGGGAATTTTTCTGTGGGTTTTTTGGGAATTTTCCAGGGTTTTTGGGGAATTTTTCTGTGTTTTTTTGGGGGGAATTTTCCAAGGTTTTTTGGGAATTTTTCGTAGTTTTGTTGGGAATTTTTCTGTGTTTTTTTCGGGGATTTTTCCAGGTTTTTTTGGGGAATTTTCTGTGGTTTTTCTGGGAATTTTCCAGGGGTTTTTTGGGAATTTTCTGTGGTTTTTTTGGGAATTTTCCAGGGTTTTTGGGGGGAATTTTCCAGTTGTTGTTTTTTTTTTTTTAATTTTTCTGTGGGGTTTTTTGGGATTTTTTCTGTGCTTTTTTGGGGGGGGAATTTTCCAGCTTTTTTTGGGAATTTTCCAGGGTTTTTTGGGGGAATTTTCCAGGTTTTTTGGGAATTTTTCTGTGGGTTTTTTGGGAATTTTTGTGGGCTTTTTGGGGGGAATTTTCCAGTTTGTTTTTTTTTTTTTTTTTAATTTTTCTGTGGTTTTTTTTGGGAATTTTTGTGGGCTTTTTTGGGAATTTTCCAGGGTTTTTTGGGGGAATTTTCCAGGTTTTTTGGGAATTTCTCTGTGGTTTTTTCAGGGAATTTTTCTGTGGTTTTTTGGGAATTTTTCTGTGTTCTTTTGGGGGGAATTTTCCAGTTTTTCTTTTTTAATTTTTCTGTGGTTTTTTTGGGGAATTTTCCAGGGTTTTTTTGGGAATTTTTCTGTGGTTTTTTGGGGAATTTTTCTGTGGTTTTTTGGGGAATTTTTCTGTGGGTTTTGTGGGAATTTTCCAGGTTTTGTTTGGAATTTTCCGGGGTTTTTTTTTTGGGAATTTTTGTGGGCTTTTTTGGGAATTTTCCCGGGTTTTTTGGGGGAATTTTCCAGGTTTTTTGGGAATTTTTCTGTGGGGTTTTTTTGGAATTTTTCTGTGGTTTTTTGGGAATTTCTCTGTGGTTTTTTGGGAATTTTTCTCTGTTCTTTTGGGGGGAATTTTCCAGTTTTTCTTTTTTAATTTTTCTGTGGTTTTTTTTGGGGAATTTTCCAGGGTTTTTCTGGGAATTTTCCAGGGTTTTTTGGGGAATTTTTCTGTGGTTTTTTGGGGAATTTTCCAGGTTTTTTGGGAATTTCCCAGGTTTTTTGGGGGGAATTTTCTGTGGGTTTTTTTGGGAATTTTTCAGGGGGTTTTAGGAATTTTTCTGTGTTTTTTTGGGAATTTTTCCTGTGGTTTTTTTGGGGAATTTTTCTGTGGGTTTTTTGGGGAATTTTCCAGGGGTTTTTTGGGGATTTTTTCTGTGCTTTGTCTGGGAATTTTCCAGGTTTTGTTTGGAATTTTCCGGGTTTTTTTGGGGGAATTTTTCGGTGGTTTTTGGGGAATTTTTCCTGTGGTTTTTTGGGAATTTTTTCTGTGGTTTTTGTGAGAATTTTCCAGGTTTTTTGGGGGAATTTTTCTGTGGTTTTTTGGGAATTTTCCAGGGTTTTTGGGAATTTTCCAGGGTTTTTTTGGGGATTTTTTCTGTGGTTTTTTGGGGAATTTTCCAGGGGTTTTTCGGGGAATTTTTCTGTGTTTTGTCTGGGAATTTTCCAGGTTTTGTTTGGAATTTTCCGGGGTTTTTCTGGGGGAATTTTTCTGTGGTTTTTGGGGAATTTTTTCTGTGGTTTTTTGGGATTTTTTTCTGTGGTTTTTTGGGGAATTTTTTCTGTGGATTTTTTGGGAATTTTTTCTGTGGTTTTTTTGGGAATTTTTTCTGTGGATTTTTTGGGAATTTTTCCTGTGGTTTTTTGGGAATTTTTCCTGTGGTTTTTTTTTGGAATTTCTCTGTGGTTTTTTTGGGGATTTTTTCTGTGGTTTTGTTGGGAATTTTTCTGTGGGTTTTTTGGGAATTTTCCAGGGTTTTTTTTTGGGAATTTTTCTGTGGGTTTGTTGGGAATTTTTCTGTGGTTTTTTTGGGAATTTTTGTGGGCTTTTTGGGGGAATTTTTCTGTGGTTTTTGGGGGAATTTTCCAGGTGTTTTTGGGTATTTTTCTGTGGTTTTTTGGGGAATTTTCCAGGGGTTTTTGGGGAATTTTTCTGTGGTTTTTTGGGGAATTTTCCAGGGGTTTTTGGGTATTTTTCTGTGGTTTTTTGGGAATTTCTCTGTGGTTTTTTTGGGGAATTTTTCAGGGTTTTTGTGGGAATTTTCCAGGGTTTTTTTGGGGAATTTTTCGGTGGTTTTTTGGGGAATTTTTCGGTGGTTTTTTTGGGAATTTTTTCTGTGGTTTTTTGGGGAATTTTTCTGTGGTTTTTGTGGGAATTTTCCAGGGTTTTTGGGGAAATTTTCCTCTGGTTTTTGGGAATTTTTCTGTGTTTTTTTTTTTTAATTTTTCTGTGGTTTTTGTGGGAATTTTCCAGGGGTTTTTGGGAATTTCTCTGTGGTTTTTTTGGGGAATTTTTCTGTGGTTTTTTTTGGGAATTTTTCTGTGTTCTTTTGGGGGGAATTTTCCAGTTTTTCTTTTTTAATTTTTCTGTGGGTTTTTTTTGGGAATTTTCCAGGGTTTTTCTGGGAATTTTCCAGGGTTTTTTGGGGGGATTTTTTCTGTGTTTTTTTGGGGAATTTTCCAGGTTTTTTGGGAAGTTCCCAGGTTTTTTGGGGGGAATTTTCTGTGGGTTTTTTTGGGAATTTTTTCTGTGGTTTTTCTGGGGAATTTTTCTGTGGTTTTGTTGGGAATTTTTCTGTGTTTTTTTCTGGGAATTTTCCAGGGTTTTTTGGGAATTTTCTGTGGGTTTTTTTTTTTGGAATTTCTCTGTGGTTTTTTGGGAATTTTCTGTGGTTTTTTGGGGAATTTTTCTGTGGTTTTTTGGGGAATTTTCCAGGGGTTTTTTGGGGAATTTTTCTGGGGTTTTTCTGGGGGAATTTTTTGGTGGTTTTTTGGGAATTTTTCTGTGGTTTTTTGGGAATTTTTTCTGTGGTTTTTTGGGGAATTTTTTCTGTGGTTTTGTTGGGAATTTTTTCTGTGGTTTTTTTTTTAAATTTTTCTGTGGTTTTTTGGGTGGGAATTTTCCAGTTTTTTTTGGGAATTTTCTGTGGTTTTCTTTTTATTTTTCTGTGGGGTTTTTTGGAATTTTTCTGTGGTTTTGGGGAAATTTTTCCGTGGTTCTTTGGGAATTTTTCTGTGGTTTTTTGGGGGATTTTCCAGGGGTTTTTTTGGAATTTTTCTGAGGTTTTTTTTGGGGGGAATTTTCCAGGGTTTTTTTTTTTGGGAATTTTCCAGGGGTTTTTTGGGGAATTTTTCTGTGGTTTTTTTTTTTTTAATTTTTCTGTGCTTTTTTGGGTAGGAATTTTCCAGGGTTTTTTTGGGAATTTTTCTGTGGGTTTGTTGGGAATTTTTCTGTGTTTTTTTGGGAATTTTTGTGGGCTTTTTGGGGGGAATTTTCCAGTTTGGTTTTTTTTTTTTTTAATTTTTCTGTGGGGTTTTTTGGGAATTTTTCTGTGCTTTTTTGGGGAATTTTTGTGGGCTTTTTTGGGGGAATTTTCCAGGGTTTTTTGGGGGAAATTTCCAGGTTTTTTGGGAATTTTTCTGTGGTTTTTTTGGGAATTTTTCTGTGTTCTTTAGGGGGGAATTTTCCAGTTTTTCTTTTTTAATTTTTCTGTGGTTTTTTTTGGGGAATTTTTCAGGGTTTTTCTGGGAATTTTCCAGGGTTTTTTTGGGGGATTTTTTCTGTGGTTTTTTTCGGGAATTTTTCTGTGGTTTTTTGGGGAATTTTCCAGGGGTTTTTCTGGGAATTTTTCTGTGTTTTGTCTGGGAATTTTCCAGGTTTTGTTTGGAATTTTCCAGGTGGTTTTTTTGGGGAATTTTTCTGTGGTTTTTTTGGGGAATTTTTCTGTGTTTTTTTTGGGAATTTTCCAGGGGTTTTTGGGTATTTTTCTGTGGTTTTTTGGGAATTTCTCTGTGGTTTTTTTGGGGAATTTTTCTGTGGTTTTTTTGGGAATTTTTCTGAGGTTTTTTGGGGAATTTTTCTGTGGTTTTTGTGGGAATTTTCCAGGTTTTGTTTGGAATTTTCCGGGGGTTTTTCTGGGGGAATTTTTCGGTGTTTTTTTGGGAATTTTTCCTGTGGTTTTTTTGGGAATTTTTTCTGTGGTTTTTTGGGGAATTTTTTCTGTGGTTTTGTTGGGAATTTTTTCTGTGGTTTTTTGGGGAATTTTTCTGTGGTTTTTTTTTTTTAATTTTTCTGTGGTTTTTGTGGGAATTTTCCAGGTGTTTTTGGGTATTTTTCTGTGATTTTTTGGGAATTTCTCTGTGGGTTTTTTTGGGGAATTTTTCTGTGGTTTTTTTGGGAATTTTTCTGTGGGTTTTTTGGGAATTTTCCAGGGTTTTTGGGGAATTTTTCTGTGGTTTTTTGGGGGAATTTTTCTGTGGTTTTTGTGGGAATTTTCCAGGGGTTTTGGGGTATTTTTCTGTGGTTTTTTGGGAATTTCTCTGTGGTTTTTTTGGGGAATTTTTCTGTGGTTTTTTTTGGAATTTTTCTGAGGTTTTTTGGGGAATTTTTCTGTGGTTTTTTTGGGAATTTTTCTGTGGGTTTTTTGGGAATTTTCCGGGAGTTTTTTTTGGGGAATTTTTCTGTGGTTTTTTTTTTAATTTTTCTGTGGTTTTTGTGGGAATTTTCCAGGTATTTTTGGGTATTTTTCTGTGGTTTTTTTGGGGAATTTTTCGGTGGTTTTTGGGGAATTTTTTCTGTGGTTTTTTTGGGAATTTTTCTGTGGTTTTTGTGGGAATTTTCCAGGGGTTTTTTTGGGAATTTTCGGGTGTTTTTGGGAATCTTTACCATAGCACAGGGTGCATTTCATGGAATCCGCCCGGGCCGTGCCCAGCAGGGGCAGCAGCGTCCCCAGGATGGAGCTCAGGAACGGAACCATCCCGAAAACTTGGGAAAAAAACCAGGAAAAGGCTCAGGAATGTGGAATTGCTCAACCCCAAACCCCAAATTCCAGTCTCAAATCCCAAAATTCTGGCCCCAAATCCCAAAATTTCAGCGCCAAATCCCAAAATTTCAGCGCCAAATCCCAAAATTCTGGCCCTAAATCCCAAAATTCCAGCCTCAAATCCCAAAATTTGAACCACAAATCCCAAAATTCCAACCTCAAATCCCCCAAAATTCCAGCCTCAAATTCCGGCCCTAAATCCCAAAATTCCGGCCCCAAATTCCAACCCCAAATCCCAAAATTCCAGGCTCAAATTTCAAAATTCCGGCCCCAAATCCCAAAATTCCGGCCTCAAAATCCCAGCCCCAAATCCCAAAATTCTGGCCTCAAATCCCAGAATTTAAGCCCCAAATCCCAAAATTCTGGCCCTAAATCCCAAATTCCGGCCCCAAATCCCAAAATTCCAGCCCCGAATCCCAAAATTCCGGCCTCAAAATTCCGGCCCCAAATCCCAAAATTCTGGCCCTAAATCCCAAAATTCTGAACCCCAAATCCCAAAATTCCAGCCCCAAATCCCAAAATTCCGGCCTCAAACCCCCAAAATTCCAACCCCAAATCCCAGCTCTAAATCCCCAAATTCCGGCCTCAAATCCCCAAATCCCGGCCCCAAATCCCAAAATTCTGAACCCCAAATCCCAAAATTCCAGCCCCAAATCCCAAAATTCCGGCCCCAAATCCCAAAATTCCAACCTCAAATCCCCCAAAATTCCAGCTTCAAATTCCAGCCCTAAATCCCAAAATTCCGGCCCCAAATCCCAGAATTTCAACCTCAGATCCTAAAATTTCAGCCTCAAATCCCAAAATTCTGCCCTAAATCCCCCAAAATTTCAACCTCAAATCCCAAAATTCCAACCCTAAATCCCAAAATTCTGGCCCCAAATCCCAAATTCCAGCCCCAAATCCCAAATTCCAGCCCCAAATCCCAAATTCCAGTGCCAAATCCCAAAATTCCAGCCTCAAAATTCAAAATTCTGGCCTCAAATCCCAAAATTCTGGCCTCAAATCCCAAAATTCCAACCCTAAATCCCAAAAATCCAGCCCCAAATACCAAATTTCAACCTCAAATCCCAAAATTCCAGCTTCAAATCCCAAAATTCCAGCCCTAAATCCCAAAATTCCAGCCCTAAATCCCAAAATTCGAACCCCAAATCCCGGCTCCAAATCCCAAAATTCCGGCCTCAAAATTCAAAATTCCGGCCATGAATCCCAAAATTCCGGCCCCAAATCCCAGAATTTCAGTCTCAAATCCCCCAAAATTCGCCAATATTTTCCTTTTTTTTTGCATTTTCCTGGATTAATTCCCAGATTTTCCCATAATTCCCAGACTCATTCCCAGATTTTCCCTGTAATTCCCAGATTTTTCCCAGATTAATTCCTGCAATAATTCCCAGATTTTTCCCAGAATGATTCCCAGATTTTCCCCAAATACTTCCCAGATTAATTCCTGTATTTTCCCAGAATATTTCCTGGATTAATTCCCAGAATAATTCCCATCTTTTCCTGAAGGAATTCCCAGATTTTCCTGAATGAGTTCTCAGATTTTCCCAGGTTAATTCCCAGATTATTTCCCAGATTTTCCCCATCATTCCCCGTTCAATTCCCAGATTATTTCCTAGATTTTCCCAGATTCATTCCCAGCCCCATTCCCACATTTTCCCATCCCCATTCCCAGTTCCATTCCCATCATTCCCAGCTCCATTCCCAGATTATTTCCCCCATTTTCCCAGATTATTTCCCATTTTTTCCCAGCCCCATTCCCACATTTTCCCGGCCCCATTTTCCCAGATTTTTTCCCACATTTTCCTAGCCCCATTCCCACATTTTCCCAGCCCCATTCCCACATTTTCCCATCCCCATTCCCAGCCCCATTCCCATATTTTCTCAGATTATTTCCCATATTTTCCCGGATCCATTCCCAGCTCCATTCCCGTATTTTCCCAGCCCCATTCCCACATTTTCCCAGATCCATTCCCAGCTCCATTCCCGGATCCATTCCCATCATTCCCAGATCCATTCCCAGATTATTTCCCACATTTTCCAAGCCCCATTCCCAGACTATTCCCCCCATTTTCCCAGATTATTTCCCCCATTTTCCCAGATTATTCCCCCCATTTTCCCAGATCCATTCCCAGCTCCATTCCCGGATCCATTCCCATCATTCCCAGATCCATGCCCAGACTATTTCCCACATTTTCCAAGCCCCATTCCCAGACTATTCCCCCCATTTTCCCAGATTATTCCCCCATTTTCCCAGATTATTCCCCCCATTTTCCCAGCCCCATTCCCAGCTCCATTCCCCCATTTTACCATCCCCATTCCCAGATGATTTCCCCCATTTTCCCGCCCCCATTCCCACATTTTCCCAGCTCCATTCCCCCATTTTCCCAGCTCCATTCCCAGCCCCATTCCCACATTTTCCCAGATGATTTCCCCTGTTTTCCCAGATTATTTCCCCCATCATTCCCAGCTCCATTCCCAGCCCCATTCCCACATTTTCCCAGCCCCATTCCCAACCCCATCCCCCCATTTTCCCAGATTATTCCCCCCATTTTCCCAGATTATTTCCCCCATTTTCCTGGCTCCATTCCCATCCCCATTCCCAGCCTCATCCCCACATTTTCCCAGCCCCATTCCCAGTTCCATTCCCAGATTATTACCCCCATTTTCCCAGCCCTATTCCCAGCTCCATCCCCCCATTTTCCCATCCCCATTCCCAGCTCCATTCCCATCATTCCCAGCCCTATTCCCAGCTCCATTCCCATCATTCCCAGCCCTATTCCCAGCTCCATTCCCATCATTCCCATCCCCATTTTCCCTCCCCATCCCCCCATTTTCCCCGATGATTTTCCCTCCCCATTCTCCCATTTTCCCAGATTATTCCCCCATTTTCACAGCTCCATCCCCACATTTTCCCATCCCCATTCCCATCCCCATCTCCCCCTTTTTCCCAGATTATTTTCCCAGCTCCATCCCCCCATTTTCCCAGATGATTTCCCCCATTTTCCCAGCTCCATCCCCCCATTTTCCCAGATTATTCCCCCCATTTTCCCATCCCCATTCCCAGCTCCATTCCCTGGTTATTCCCCCCATTTTCCCAGCCCCATTCCCATTCCCATTCCCCATTCCCATTCCCAATCCCAATCCCATTCCCATCCCCATTCCCCGGCCCCATCCCTACATTTTCCCAGATTATTTCCCCCATTTTCCCAGATTATTTCCCACATTTTCCCAGCCCCATTCCCAGCCCCATCCCCACATTTTCCCAGCCCCATTCCCAGATTATTTCCCCCATTTTCCCAGATTATTTCCCCCATTTTCCCAGCTCCATTCCCCCATTTTCCTGGCTCCATTCCCGTATTTTCCCAGTTCCATTCCCATCATTCTCAGCCCCATTCCCAGCTCCATCCCCACATTTTCCTGGTCCCATCCCCACATTTTCCCATCCCCATTCCCAGCCCCATTCCCACATTTTCCCAGCCCCATTCCCGGCCCCATTCCCATCATTCCCAGCCCCATTCCCAGCTCCATTCCCCCATATTCCCAGATTATTCCCCCCATTTTCCCAGATGATTTCCCCCATTTTCCCGGCCCCATTCCCAGCTCCATTCCCTGGTTATTTCCCACATTTTCCCAGCTCCATTCCCAGCTCCATCCCCCCATTTTCCCAGACTATTCCCCCCATTTTCCCTCCCCATTCCCCCATTTTCCCCGATGATTTTCCCTCCCCATTCCCCCATTTTCCCAGCTCCATTCCCCATTTTCCCCGATGATTTTCCCTCCCCATTCCCCCATTTCCCCATCCCCATTTTCCCTCCCCATTCCCCCCATTTCCCCATCCCCATTCCCAGCTCCATTCCCCCATTTTCCCAGATGATTCCCCCCATTTTCCCAGATTATTTCCCCCATTTTCCCAGATTATTTCCCCCATTTTCCCAGATTATTCCCCCCATTTTCCCAGATGATTTCCCCCATTTTCCCAGATTATTTCCCCCATTTTCCCAGATTATTTCCCCCATTTTCCCAGATTATTTCCCCCATTTTCCCAGATTATTTCCCCCATTTTCCCAGATGATTTCCCCCATTTTCCCCGATGATTTTCCCTCCCCATTCCCCCATTTTCCCATCCCCATTTTCCCTCCCCATTCCCCCCATTTCCCCATCCCCATTCCCATCCCCATTCCCCCATTTTCCCAGCGATTTTCCCTCCCCATTCCCCCATTTTCCCCGCTTATTTTCCCTCCCCATTCCCCCATTTTCCCATCCCCATTCCCTCCCCATTCCCCCATTTTCCCCGATTACTTTCCCTCCCCATTCCCCCATTTTCCCAGTGATTTTCCTTCCCCATTCCCCCATTTTCCCAAATGATTTTCCCTCCCCATTCCCCCATTTTCCCAGACTATTCCCCCCATTTTCCCTCCCCATCCCCCCATTTTCCCCAATGATTTTCCCAGCTCCATCCCCCCATTTTCCCAGACTATTCCCCCCATTTTCCCAGACTATTCCCCCCATTTTCCCAGACTATTCCCCCCATTTTCCCCGATGATTTCCCCTCCCCATCCCCCATTTTCCCAGATGATTTCCCCCATTTTCCCAGATGATTCCCCCCATTTTCCCAGTGATTTCCCCTCCCCATTCCCCCCCGTGTTCCCCTCACCGTTGGCGCTGGCCAGGTCGGCGCAGGTGCGCAGGAGGCCGGGCGGGGGCAGCGCCCCGGGCGGGAATCGCCGCAGCAGCTCCTGCATCACCCGCGCCAGGAAGCGCCGGCCCAGCTCCACCAGCAGCGCCCCCGCCGCCGCCTGCCAGGCCTGCTGAGCCTCCTGAGGGGAGCAGAGAGCCAGGAAATGGGGGGGAATGATGGGGGATAATGGGGGAATGGTGGGGAAAGTCAGGGGAAAATGCAGGGAAATTGTGGGGAAAGTCAGGGGAAAATGCGGGGAAAGTCAGGGGAAATTATGGGGAAATTGGGTGGAAAAGATGGGGGAATTATGGGGGAATGGTGGGGGAAAGTCGAGGGAAATTATGGGGAAATTATGGAGGAATTATGGGGGAATGATGGGGAAATTATGGGGAAAGTCAGGGGGAAATGCGGGGAAATTATGGGGAAATTTGGGGGAAAGTCAAGGGAAAATGCGGGCAAATGATGGGGAAAGTCAGGAGAAAATGCAGGGAAATTGTGGGGAAAGTCAGGGGAAAATGTGGGGAAATGATGGGGAAATTATGGGGAAAGTCAGAGGAAAATATGGGGAAAGTCAGGGGAAATTATGGGGAAATGATGGGGGAATTTGGGGGATTATTGGGGGAAAGTCGGGTGAAATTATGGGGAAATGATGGGGGAATGATGGGGAAATTTGGGGGAAATTATGGGGGAATGATGGGGGAAATAATGGGGAATATTGGGGGAAAGTCAGGGGAAAATTATGGGGAAAGTCAGGGGAAATTATGGGGGAAAATATGGGGAAATATTGAGGGAAATTATGGGGAAAATTATGGGGAAATATTTGGGGAAATATTGGGGGAAAATATGGGGGAAATCAGGGAGAAATTATGGGGGAATGATGGGGGAAATTACGGGGAAATTATGGGGAAATATTGGGGGAAAGTTGGGGGAAATTATGGGGATAATTGGGGGGAAAATTATGGGGAAATTGGGGGGAAATCATGGGGAAATTATGGGGAAAGTCAGGGGAAAATTGGGGGAAATTTGGGGGAAATTATGGGGAAATGATGGGGGAATATTGGGGAAATTGTGAGGAAAGTCAGGGGAAAATGCGGGGAAAGTCAGGGGGAAATTATGGGGAAAGTCAGGGGAAAATTGGGGGAAATTTGGGGGAAATTATGGGGAAATGATGGGGGAATGATGGGGGAATGAAGGGGGAAATTGAGGGGGAAACTCAGGGGAAATTATGGGGAAAGTTAGGGGAAATATTGGGGGAAAGTTAGGGGAAAATTATTGGGAAAGTCAGGGGAAAATGCAGGGAAATTTGGGGGAAATTATGGGGAAATTATGGGGAAAATATTGGGGGAAATGATGGGGGAATGATGGGGAAATTATGGGGAAAAATGGGGGAATGATAGGGAAATTATGGGGAAATTGGGGGGAAAGTCAGGGGGAAATTATGGGGAAATTTAGGGAAATATTGGGGGAAAAATATGGGGAAATATTGAGGGAAATTATGGGGAAAATTATGGGGAAATATTTGGGGAAATATTGGGGGAAAATATGGGGAAAATCAGGGGGAAATTATGGGGGAATGATGGGGGAAATAATGGGGAAATTATGGGGAAAGTCAGGGGAAATTATGGGGAAAATTATGGGGAAACTCAGGGGGAATGATGGGGAAATGATGAGGGAATGATGGGGAAATATTGCGGAAATTATGGGGAAATTGGGGGGAAATTTGGGGGAAAATTGGGGGAAAGTCAGAGGGAAATGATGGGGAAAATGATGGGGAAATTGGGGGGAAAAGATGGGGGAATATTGGGGGAATATTGGGGAAATTTGGGGAAATATTGGGGAAAATTATGGGGAAATTTGGGGGAAAGTCAGGGGGAAATGATGGGGAAAGTCGGGGAAAATTATGGGGAAATGATGGAGAAATATTGGGGAAATGATGGGGAAATCATGGGGAAATTTGGGGAAAAGTCGGGGAAAATGATGGGGAAAGTTATGGGAAAATGTGGGGAAATTTGGGGGAAAATTTGGGGGAAAGTCGGGGGGAAATTATGGGGGAATGATGGGGGAATGGTGGGGGAAAGTCAGGGGAAATTATGGGGAAATTTGGGGGAAAATAGGGGAAAATCAGGGGAAAGTCAGGGAAAATGCGGGGAAAGTCAGGGGAAATTATGGGGAAAAGGCAGGGGAAATTATGGGGAAATTTGGGGGAAATTCAGGGGGAAATTTGGGGGGAAATACGGGGAAAATCAGGGGGAAATTTGGGGGAAAATTGGGGGAAAATCAGGGGAAATTATGGGGAAATTTGGGGAAATATTGGGGAAATTCAGGGGAAAGTCAGGGAAAATGCGGGGAAATTTGGGGGAAAGTCAGGGGAAATTTGGGGAAAAATTGGGGGAAATTACGGGGAAATGATGGGGGAATGATGGGGAAAATATTGGGGGAAATTAAGGGGGAAATTTGGGGGAAATGATGGGGAAATCATCGGGGAATTATGGGGGAATGATGGGGAAATATTGGGGAAATTATGGGGAAATTATAGGGAAAATGATGGGGAAATCATGGGGAAATTTGGGGAAATATTGGGGGAAATTATGGGGAAATTTGGGGGAAAATTGGGGGAAAATTATGGGGAAATATTTGGGGAAAATATGGGGAAATTTGGGGGAATGATGGAGAAATGATGGGGAAAATGCGGGGAAATTTGGGGAAAGTTGGGGAAAATTATGGGGAAATTTGGGGGAAAGTCAGGGGGAAATTATGGGGGAATGATGGGGGAATGATGGGGGAAATTATGGGGAATGATGGGGGAATGATGGGGGAATGATGGGGGAAATATTGGGGGGAAATTGGGGAAAAGTCGGGGAAATGACGGGGAAATTATGGGGGAATTTGGGGGAAAATTTGGGGGAAATTAAGGAAAAATGGGGGGGAAATTTGGGGGAAAATACAGGAAAATGCAGGGGAAAATCATGGAAAAATTTGGGGAAAATGCTGGGGAAAATTGGGGGAAAGTCAGGGGAAAATTATGGAGAAATTGGGGGGAAATCATGGGGAAATTATGGGGAAAATATTGGGGAAATATTGGGGGAAATTATGGGGAAATTTGGGGGAAAATTGGGGTAAAATATGGGGAAATTTGGGGGAAATTATGGGGGAAAGTCGGGGGAAAATTATGGGGAAAGTTGGGGGAAAATGCAGGGAAAATTATGGGGAAATTTGGGGAAATTGGGGGGAAAGTCAGGGGGAAATGTGGGGAAATTTGGGGGAAATTGAGGGGAAAATATGGGGAAAATTATGGGGAAATTTGGGGAAATTATGGGGAAAGTCAGGGGAAAATGCGGGGAAATTTGGGGGAAAATTGGGGGAAAGTCAGGGGAAATCATGGGGAAATTATGGGGGAATATTGGGGGAAAGTCAGGGGGAAATCAGGGAAAATTTGGGGGAAATCGGAAAATTTGGGGGAAATATGGGGGAAATTTGGGGGAAAATCGGGGAAAATTATGGGGAAATTTGGGGACAAATACAGGAAAATTTGGGGGAAATTCAGGGGAAATACAGGGAAATTTGGGGGAAATAGGGGGAAATCAGGGGAAAATATGGGGAAATCATGGGGAAAATTATGGGGGAAAATTGGGGGAAAATGTGGAGGAAATCAGGGGAAATTTAGGGGAAATTGGGGGAAAGTCAGGGGAAAATGTGGGAAAAATCATGGGAAAAGGATGGGAAAACTGGGGGAAAGTCAGGGGAAAATTGGGGAAAATTTGGGGAAAAGTCAGGGAAAAGTATGGGGAAATTTGGGGGAAATTCAGGGGAAAATCATGGAAAAATTTGGGGGAAAATTGGGGGAAAGTCAGGGGAAAATTGGGGAAAATTATGGGGGAAATTTGGGGGAAAATTGGGGGAAAGTCAGGGGGAAATTATGGGGAAATTATGGGGAAATTTGGGGGAAAATTGGGGAAAATTGAGGGGAAAATAATGGGGAAATTTGGGGGAAGGTCGGGGAAAATTTGGGGGAAAATTTGGGGGAAAGTCAGGGAAATTTGGGGAAAATATGGGAAAAATCAGGGAAAATTTGGGGGAAAATCAGGGGAAAAATTATGGGAAAATTTTGGGAAAATTGAGGGGAAAACTGGGGGAAAGTCAGGGGAAATTATGGGGAAATTTGGGAAAAATATGGGAAAATCAGGGAAAATTTGGGGCAAAGTCAGGGCAAAATATGGGAAAAATCAGGCGATGGCGTCGTTGGGATTGGGGATTTTGGGATTTGGGAATTTTGGGAATTCAGGAATTTAGGAATGTTGGGGTCTGTTCTGATCTTGGCCCTGCTGATCTCAAGCGCCCCCAGGGCGATGGCGTCGTTGGGATTGGGGATTTGGGAATTCAGGAATTTTGGGAATTAGGGAATTTTGGGATTTGGGGTTTTTGGGATTTGGGATTTTGGGATGAGGGAATTTTGGGGATTTTGGGATTTGGGAATTTTGAGAATTCAGGAATTTTGGGATTTGGGGTTTATAAGATTTCAGGAATTTGGGGCTTTGGGAATTTTGGGCTTTGGGAATTTTGGGCTTTGGGGTTTTTGGGATTCGGGAATTTTGGGAATTCAGGAATTTTGTTGGGAAGTCAGGAATTTGAGAATGTTGGGGTTTTTGTCCCACCTTGGCCCTGCTGATCTCCAGCGCCCCCAGGGCGATGGCGTCGTTGGGATTGGGGATTGCGGGATTTGGGAATTTTGGGATTTGGGAATTTTGGGATTTGGGATTTTAGGATGAGGGGATTTTGGGGATTTTGGGATTGGGGATTTTGGGATTTGGGAATTTTGAGAATTCAGGAATTTTGGGATTTGGGAATTTTGGGATTTGGGAATTCAGGAATTTGGGAATGTTGGGGTTTTCATCTCACCTTGGCCCGGCTGATCTCGAGCGCCCCCAGGGTGATGGCGTCGTTGGGATTGGGGATTTTGGGATTGGGGTTTTTGGGATTGGGGTTTTTGGGACGAGGGAATTTTGGGAATTCAGGAATTTTGGGATTAGGGGATTTTGGGAATGTTGGGGTTTTTGTCCCACCTTGGCCCTGCTGATCTCCAGCGCCCCCAGGGCGATGGCGTCGTTGGGATTGGGGATTTTGGGATTGGGGTTTTTGGGATTGGGGTTTTTGGGATTTGGGAATTGTGGGATTTGGGAATTCAGGAATTTTGGGATTTGGGAATTTGGGAATGTTGGGAATGTTGGGGTTTTTGTCTCACCTTGGCCCTGCTGATCTCCAGCGCCCCCAGGGCGATGGCGTCGTTGGGATTGGGGATTTTGGGATGAGGGAATTTTGGGCTTTGGGAATTTTGGGATTAGGGGATTTTGGGATTGGGGATTTTGGGAATTCAGGGTTTTTGGGATTTGGGGTTTTTGTCCCACCTTGGCCCTGCTGATCTCCAGCGCCCCCAGGGCGATGGCGTCGTTGGGATTGGGGATTTTGGGATTTGGGGTTTTTGGGGTTAGGGAATTTTGGGATTTGGGAATTCAGGAATTTTGGGAATTCAGGAATTTGGGAATGTTGGGGTTTTTGTCTCACCTTGGCCCTGCTGATCTCGATTGCCCCCAGGGCGATGGCGTCGTTGGCCGTGGCCTGGCCCAGCTCCTCCAGGTGGCTCCGAACCACGGCGGCCATGGAGGCCAAAATCAGCGCCCGCTGCGACGCCGGCAGCTGCAATTCCCAAAAAACAGAAAAACTGGGAATTTGGGACGGAATCCACAGGGTTTGGGGGCAGGGGGCAGCTGCAATTCCCAAAAAACGGAAAAATTGGGAATTTGGGATGGGATCCATGGGGGTTTGGGTGCAGGGGGCAGCTGGGATTCCTAAAAAACCCCAAAAAATTGGGAATTTGGGATGGGATTCACAGGGGTTTGGGGTGTGCAGGATGAGGGGAAAAATGGGGAAAATGGGAATGATGGGAAAAAAATGGGAAAATTGGGAATAATGGGAATGGGGGAAATGGGGAATAATGGGAAAAAATTGGGAAAATTTGGAATAATGGGAAAAACAGAAAAAATGGGGAAAATGGGAATGATGGGAAAAATGGGAAAATTTGGAAATAATGGGAATGGGGGAAAAATGGGAATGATGGGGAAAAAATGGGAAAATTTGGAATAATGGGAATGGGGGAAATGGGGAATAATGGGAATAATGGGAAAAATGGGAAAATGGGGAATAATGGGAATGGGGGGAAAATGGGAATAATGGAAAAAAAAGGGAAAATTTGGAATAATGGGAAAAACAGAAAAATGGGGAAAATGGGAATAATGGGGAAAATTGGGAATAATGGGAATGGGGGGAAAATGGGGAAAATGGGAATAATGGGAAAAAAAAGGGAAATTTGGAATAATGGGAAAAACAGAAAAATGGGGAAATGGGAATGATGGGAAAAATGGGAAAATTTGGAATAATGGGAATGGGGGAAATGGGGAATAATGGGAATAATGGGGAAAATGGGAAAATTTGGAATAATGGGAATGGGGAAAATGGGGGAAATGGAAATAATGGGAAAAAAAAGGGAAAATTTGGAATAATAGGAATGGGAGAAAAATGGGGAAAATGGGAATAATGGGGAAAAAATGGGAAAATTTGGAATAATGGGAAAAACAGAAAAATGGGAAAATGGGAATAATGGGGAAAAAATGGGAAAATTTGGAATAATGGGAATGGGGGAAAATGGGAATAATGGGAAAAAATGGGAAAATTTGGAATAATGGGAATGGGGGAAATGGGGAATAATGGGGAAAAAAATGGGAAAACTTGGAATAATGGGAATGGGGGAAATGGGGAATAATGGGAATAATGGGGAAAAAAAGGGAAAATTTGGAATAATGGGAAAAACAGAAAAAATGGGGAAAATGGGAATGGGAAAATGTGGATGGGAAGAATGGGAATGGGAAAAATGGGAATAATGGGAAAAATGGGAAAAATGGGAAAGATTGGATTGGGAATTTTGGGGATTCTGGGAATTGGAAAATGGGGAAAATTGAGAAAATGGGGATGGGGACAATGGGAATAATGGGAATAATGGGGAAAATGGGAAAAATTGAATTGGGAATAACGGGAATAGAAAAATGGGAATAATGGGAAAATGGGAAATATTGGATTGGGAATTCTGGGAGTTCTGGGAATGGAGAAAATGGAGATGGGAATAATGGGAACATTGGGAAAATATGGAAAATGGGAAAAATGGGAATAATGGGGAAAAGCATTTAAAAAAAGCTGCTCGTGGGGCAGCTGCAATTCCCAAAAAAACCCAAAAATTTGGGAATTTGGGGTGGGATCCACGGGGATTTGGGGTCAGGGGAGTTTGGGGTTTCAGAGGGGGCAGCTGCAATTCCCAAAAAATGGGGAATTTGGGAATTTGGGATGGGATCCGTGGGAATTTGGGGTTTTGGGGTGAAGGAGGGCAGCTGGAATTCCCAAAAAAACGGCTGAATCCCCAAAAATTCCCAGAAATCCCCAAAAATCCCAACCCTCAGGATTGGCAGCTTCAAGGCCACTCAGGGCCTCCCAGAAATGACCAAAATCCCCCAAAAATTCCAAAAAAATCCCCAGGAAATTGAAAATCTCAAGAAAATCCCCCAGAAAATTCCCCCCCAAAAAACCCCCAAAATCCCCAGAAAACTCTGAAATATCCCCAAAAAATTCCCAAAATTCCCCAAAAATAAAAAAATGCAAAAAATTACAAAAAAAATCCAAAATTTCCCAGAAAACTCACAAAAATTCCCCAAGAAATCCTCAGAATTCCCAGAAAATTCCCAAAAAAGCCCAAAAATCCCCACCTTGGGATGTCCCCTCAGGCTCTGCCCACAGCACCCCAGGAGCTCTGAGGGCTCGGCAGCTCTGAGGCTGCTCAGGCCCTCATGGAAATTCCCAAAAAATGCCCAAAAAATCCCAAAAATTCCAAAAAAATTCCCAGAAAATCCCCCAAGTGCCCAGAATTCCTAGACAATTCCCAAAAAATGCCCAAAAATCCCGACCTTTTGGTGCAGCCTCAGGTAATCAGTGCAGCACTCCAGGAGCTCTGAGGGCTCGGCAGCTCTGAGGCTGCTCAGGCCCTCACAGAAATTCCCAAAAAATCCCCAAAAAATCTCCAAAAATCCCCCCAAAATTCAAAAAATATCCCCAGAAAATCCCCCAAATCCCCAGAATTCCTAGAAAATTCCCAAAAAATGCCCCAAAAATCCAAACCTTTTGGTGCAGCCTCAGGCGCTCCCCACAGCACTGCAGGAGCTCTGAGGGCTCGGCAGCTCTGAGGCTGCTCAGGGCCTCACAGAAATTCCAAAAAAATCCGCAAAAAATCCGCAAAAAATCCCCAAAAATTCCCAGAAAATCCCCCACATCCCCAGAATTCCTAGAAAATTCCCAAAAAAACCCCAAAAATCCCGACCTTTTGGGGCAGCCTCAGGTACTCAGTGCAGCACTCCAGGAGCTCTGAGGGCTCGGCAGCTCTGAGGCTGCTCAGGCCCTCACAGAAATTCCCATAATCCCCAAAAACTCCACCAAAAAATTCCAAAAAATTCCCAGAAAATCCCCCAAATCCCCAGAATTCCCAGAAAATTCCCAAAAAAAGCCCAAAAATCCCGACCTTTTGGTGCAGCCTCAGGCACTCCCCACAGCACTGCAGGAGCTCCTCGGGGTCGGCGGCTCCGAGGCCGCTCAGGCCCTCATGGAAATCCCCAAAAAATCCCCAAAAATCCCCAAAAAATCCCCAAAAAATGCAAAAAAACACCCAAAAGTCCAAAAAAATCCTCAAAAAATCCCCCCAAAATGCAAAAAAAGTCTCAAATTTCCCCAAAGAGCCCCCAAAAATCCCCACCTTGTTGTGGTGCCTCAGGTACTCCCCACAGCACTGCAGGAGCTCCTCAGGGTCGGCGGCTCCGAGGCCGCTCAGCGCCTCCCACAAATCCCAAAAAAATCCCCAAAAATCCCCCAAAAATCCCCAAAAAATGAAAAAAACCACCCAAAAATCCCAAAAAATCCTTAAAAATCCCCCCAAAATGCAAAAAAAGTCTCAAATTTCCCCAAAGAGCCCCCAAAAATCCCCACCTTGTTGTGGTGCCTCAGGTACTCCCCACAGCACTGCCCGAGCTCCTCAGGGTCGGCAGCCCCGAGGCCGCTCAGGGCCTCCCACAAATTCCAAAAAATCAAAAAAAAATTCCAAAAAAATCCCAAAAAAATGCAAAAAAACTCCCAACATTCCCAGAAAATTCCCCAAAAATTCCCCAAAAATCCCCACCTTGTTGTGGTTCCTCAGGTTCTCCCCACAGCACTGCAGGAGCTCCTCGGGGTCGGCGGCTCCGAGGCCGCTCAGCGCCTCCCACAAATCCCCAAAAAATCCAAAAAAAAATCCCCAAAAAATCCCTAAAAAATCCCAAAAAAAAGAGCAAAAAGACGCCCAAAATTCCCAGAAAATTCCCCAAACCCCCACCTTGTCGTTGTTCCTCAGGTACTCCCCACAGCACTGCAGGAGCTCCTCAGGGTCGGCGGCTCCGAGGCCGCTCAGTGCCTCACAGAAATTCCCAAAAAATCCCCAAAAATCCCCAAAAAATCCCCCAAAAATGCAAAAAAACACCCAAAAATCCCAAAAAATCCTCAAAAATCCCCCCAAAATGCAAAAAAAGTCTCAAATTTCCCCAAAGAGCCCCCAAAAATCCCCACCTTGTCATGGTTCCTCAGGTACTCCCCACAGCACTGCAGGAGCTCCTCAGGGTCGGCGGCTCCGAGGCCGCTCAGCGCCTCCCACAAATCCCAAAAAAAATCCCCAAAAATCCCCAAAAAATCCCCCAAAAATGCAAAAAAACACCCAAAAATCCCAAAAAATCCTCAAAAAATCCCCCCAAAATGCAAAAAACTCTCAAATTTCCCCAAAGAGCCCCCAAAAATCCCCACCTTGTCGTGGTGCCTCAGGCACTCCCCACAGCACTGCAGGAGCTCCTCAGGGTCGGCGGCTCCGAGGCCGCTCAGGGCCTCCCACAAATCCCAAAAAATCCCAAAAAAATCCCCAAAAAATCCCTAAAAAATCCCAAAAAAAAGAGCAAAAAGACGCCCAAAATTCCCAGAAAATTCCCCAAATCCCCACCTTGTCGTTGTTCCTCAGGTACTCCCCACAGCACTGCAGGAGCTCCTCAGGGTCGGCGGCTCCGAGGCCGCTCAGGGCCTCCCTCAGCTGCTGCTGCACCTCGGGCTCCGCCTCCGCGCTCGCCTCCAGCAGCGCCAGCGCCAGCCCTGGAACGTTCCAGAATCCTCGGATTCACCTCCAGAATTTCCCAACCTTTTTTCCCCAATTTTTTTCCAATTTTTTGCCCAACTTTCCCCCTTTTTTTCCCCTTTTTTCCCCTTTTTTTCCCCCAATTTTTTCCTTTAATTCCAATTGTTTTTTCCTTTTTTTTCCCCTTTTCCTAAACCATTTTTCACTTTAATTCCAATATTTTTCCCTCTTTCTCCCATTTTTTCCAATTTTTTCCCCTTATATCCCTATTTTTTCCCCTTTTATCCCTATTTTTCCACCTTTTATCCCCTTTTCCCTCATTTTTCCCCTTTTTTCTATTTTTTCCACTTTTTTCCCTTTTTTCTCCTTATTTCCCATTGTTCCCCATTTCCCCCGGTTTTTTCCACTTTTTTCCCTCTTCTCCCCATTTTTTCCCCTCTTTTCCAATTCTTTCTCTTCTTTTCCCCTTTTTCTCCCCCATTTCCCACATTTTCCTATTTTTTCCATTTTTCTCCCTTTTTTCCTAATTTTTCCCTTTATTTGCCCCACTTTTCCTATGTTTTTCCCATTTTTCCCATTTTTTCTCCCACTATTTCCCCCCTTTTTTCCTCTTTTTTTGCCCCTTTTTCTCCCTTTTTCTATTCTTTTCCCTTCCCCCATTTTTTTCCTAATTTTTCCCTTTCTTTCCTAATTTTCCCCCTATTTTTCCTTTCCCCCATCCTTTTCCCATTTTTCCCTTTTTTCCCCTTTTTTCTCCTAATTTTCCCCAATTTATCCCTTTTTTCTCCTGTTTCCCCGATTTTCCCCATTTTTATCCAATTTTTTCACTTTTTTCCCTCAATTTTTCCCTCTTTAAATTTTTTCCCTTTCCCAGTTTTTCCCTAATTTTTCTCATATTTTTCCTTTTTTCTCCCCACTTTTTTTCCAATTTTTCCCCTTCTCCTCCCAGTTCTGCCTTTTTTCCTTTTTTGTCTCCACTTTTTCCTTTTCCCCCCATTTCCCCCCTTTTTCCCCATTTTTCCCTTTTTTTCCCCAATTTTTTCCTAATTTTTCCCACTTTTTTCCCATTTTCCCCTTTCTTCCTCCCTTTCCCCCATTTTTCCCACCTTTTCCCCCATTTTTCCCACCTTTTCCCCCATTTTTCCCACCTTTTCCCCCTTTTTTCCTAATTTTTCCCCTTTTTTCTCTTTTTTCCCAACCCTTTTCCCATTTTTCCATTTTCCCCCACCTTTTTTCCCATTTTTTTCCCATTTTCCCCTCTTCTCCAACCCTTTTCCCAACCTTTTTTTCCTCATTTTTCCATTTACTGCCCTTTTTCCCCACTTCCCCCCTTTTTTTCCCATTTTCCCCATTTTTTCCCTTTTTTTCCAATTTCCCCATGGCAAAACTCGGCTGGAAATTTGGGAAAAATTGGCCGGAATTCCCAATTTTCATAGGAAAATCGGGCTGGAAATTTGGGAATTCCCAATCCCTGTGTTGAAACCAGACTGGAAATTTGGGAATTCCCATTTTTCCTGGAAAAACCAGGGCAGGAAATTCGTGAATTCCCAATTTTCATAGGAAAATTGGGCTGGAAATGTGAGAATTCCCAATCCCTGTGGAAAAACGGGCTGGAAATTTGGGAATTCCCAATTTTCATGGACAACAGGGCTGGAAATTTGGGAAAAATGCCCGGAATTCCCAATTCCTGTGGGAAAACCCGGCTGGGAATTTGGGAAAATTTGGCCGGAATTCCCAATTTTCAGAGGGAAACTGGGGTCAGAAATTTGGGAAAAGCGGCCGGAATGGGAAATCCTGTGGGAAAACTGGGCTGGAAATGCGGGAATTCCCAATCCCTGTGGGAAAACTGGGGCTGGACATGTGGGAATTCCTGATTCCTGTGGGAAAACTGGGGTAGAAATTTGGGAATTCCCAATTCCTGTGGGAAAACCCAGCTGGAAAAGCGGGAATTCCCAATTCCTGTGGGAAAACCTGGCTGGAATTCCCAATTTTCAGAGGGAAACTGGGGCTGGAAATTTGGGAAAAGCGGCCAGAATGGGGAATCCTGTGGGAAAACTGGGGCTGGAAATTTGGGAATTCCCAATTCCTGTGGGAAAACTGGGCTGGAAATTTGGGAGTTCCCAGTTCCTGTGGGAAAACCGGGGCTGGAAATTTGGGAATTCCCAATTCCTGTGGGAAAACCCAGCTGGAACTGTGGGAATTCCCAATTCCTGTGGGAAAACCGGGCTGGAATTCCCAATTTTCAGAGGGAAACTCGGGTTGGAAATTTGGGAAAAGCGGCCGGAATGGGGAATCCTGTGGGAAAACTAGGCTGGAAATTCGTGAATTCCCGATCCCTGTGGGAAAACTGGGGCTGGACATGTGGGAATTCCCAATTCCTGTGGGAAAACTGGGGTAGAAATTTGGGAATTCCCAATTCCTGTGGGAAAACTGGGGCTGGAAATTTGGGAATTCCCGATTCCTGTGGGAAAACTGGGCTGGAAATTTGGGAATTCCCGATTCCTGTGGGAAAACCAGACTGGAAATGTGGGAATTCCCAATTCCTGTGGGAACACCTGGCTGGAATTCCCAATTTTCAGAGGGAAACTGGGGTTGGAAATTGGGGAAAATCGGCTGGAATGGGGAATCCTGTGGGAAAACCGGGCTGGAAATGCAGGAACTCCCGATCCCTGTGTTGAAACCAGACTGGAAATTTGGAAATTCCCGTTTTTCCTGGGAAAACCAGGGCAGGAAACTCAGGAATTCCCGATTTTTGTCGGAAAATCGGGCTGGAAATGTGGGAATTCCCAATTCCTGTGGGAAAACTGGGCCTGGAAATTTGGGAATTCCCAATTTTCATGGAAAACAGGCCTGGAAATCTGGGAAAACCTGGCTGGAATTCCCAATTTTCAGAAGGAAACTGGGGACGAAAATTTGGGAAAAGCGGCCGGAATGGGAAATCCTGTGGGAAAACCGGGCTGGAAATGCGGGAATTCCCAATTCCTGTGTTGAAACCAGACTGGAAATGTGGGAATTCTGAATTCCTGTGGGAAAACTGGGGCTGGAAATTTGGGAATTTCCAATTCCTGTGGGAAAATTGGGCTGGAAATGTGGGAATTCCCAATTCCTGTGGGAAAACTGGGGCTGGACATGTGGGAAAACCGGGCTGGAAATGCGGGAACTCCCGATCCCTGCGGGAAAACCCGGCTGCAAATGTGGGATTTTTCCCTAATTCCCGCCGGAAAAGCCGAGTGGAGATTGGACGATTCCCAATTTTTTTGGGATTTATCCCGGCGAACCCGGAAGCGCGGGAAGCGCGGGAAGGGCCGGCCCCGCACTCACTGCGCAGGCGCGACTCCATCATGGAGCGCGAGCGCGGAGCCGCCGGCAGCGCCCGCGCCCGGATGGTCCCGGCCGGGCTGGGAACGGCGGCACCGGGGGAACGACAACGGGGACGGACGGCAGGGAACGGTCCGGGATCCGGGCGGGAACGCTCCGGGAATTCTCTGGTTCCGCTGGGAACTCTGGGATCCTGGCGGGAATTCTGCGATCCTGGCAGGAATTCTCTGGTTCCGGGTGGGAATTCTGGGATCCAGGCGGGAATTCTGCGATCCTGGCAGGAATTCTCTGGTTCCAGGTGGGAATTCTGGGATCCAGGCGGGAATTCTGCGATCCTGGCAGGAATTCCCTGGTTCCGGGTGGGAATTCTGGGATCCAGGCGGGAATTCTCTGGTTCTGCTAGGAATTCTGTGGGAATTCTGTGATCCTGGTGGGAATTCTGTGGGGATTCTCCGGTTCCAGGTGGGAATTCTGTGATCCTGGCAGGAATTCTCTGGTTCCGGGTGGGAATTCTGGGATCCTGGCGGGAATTCTGCGATCCTGACAGGAATTCTCTGGTTCCGCTGGGAACTCTGGGATCCAGGCGGGAATTCTGGGATCCTGGCGGGAATTCTCTGGTTCCGGGTGGGAATTCTGGGATCCAGGCGGGAATTCTCTGGTTCTGCTAGGAATTCTGTGGGAATTCTGTGATCCTGGTGGGAATTCTGTGGGGATTCTCCGGTTCCAGGTGGGAATTCTGTGATCCTGGCAGGAATTCCCTGGTTCCGCTGGGAATTCTGGGATCCTGGCAGGAATTCTCTGGTTCCGGGTGGGAATTCTGGGATCCAGGCGGGAATTCTCTGATCCAGGAGGGATTTCTGTGATCCAGGCAGGAATTCTGTGGGAATTCTGAGGTCCTGGTGGGAATTCTGTGGGAATTCTCCGGTTCCAGTGGGAATTCTGTGATCCTGGCAGGAATTCTCTGGTTCTGCTAGGAATTCCGTGATCCTGCTGGGAATTCTGTGGGAATTCCGTGATCCTGCTGGGAATTCTGTGGGAATTCTCTGGTTCCGGTGGGAATTCCCTGCTCCAGGTGGGAATTCTGAGATCCTGATGGGAATTCTCTGATCCCAGCGGGAATTTTCTGCTCCAGGTGGGAATTTTGTGGGAGTCCTGTGATCCAGACAGGAATTCTGTGGGAATTCTCTGATCCTGGTGGGAAACTCTCTGGGAATTGTCTGATCCTTGTGGAAATTCAGCGGGAATTCTCTGGTTCCAGCAGCGGGAATTCTGGGATCCCACTGGGAATTCTTGGATCCAGGTGGGAATTCTCTGATCCCACTGGGAATTCAATGGGAATTTTCTGATCCCACTGGGAATTCAATGGGAATTCTCTGATCCCGGTGGGAATTCCGGGCGCAGCCGGTCCAGGAAAATCCCCGGAATTCCGGAAGCTTCCATGGGATCCGGCCTCATCCAGGGGGGAGCCGCCTCATCCCGGGATTCCTCCTCCTCTTCCTCCTCTTCCTCTTCCTGAGGCTCCTGAAAGGGGGAAAAGCTCTGAAATCCCCCCCAAAAAACCCCAAAATTCCCAGAAATCCCAATCCCAGATTTTTTCCCCTCAGGAATCCCAATCCCAAATTTTTCCCCCTCCGGAATTCCAGATTTTCCTCCTCCTCTGGAATTCCAATTCCAGGGGTTTTTTCCCCTCTGGAATCCCAATCCCAGATTTTCCTGGAATCCCAACCCCAGTTTTTCCCCCTTCTCTGGAATCCCAATCCCATTTTTTCCTGGAATTCCAGTCCCAGCTTTTCTCCCCATTCTGGAATCCCAATCCCAGATTTTCCTCTCTGAAATTCAAATCCCAAATTTTTTCCCCCTCCAGAATCCCAATTTTTCCCCCCCCTCTGGAATCCCAATCCCAGATTTTTGTTTCCTTTTGGAATTCCAAACCCAGATTTCTTTTTTTGTTTTTTTTTTTTTTGGAGTTCCAATCCCAAATTTCACCCCCCCTCTGGAATCAAAATCCCAGATTTTTCCCCCCTCTGGAATCCAAATCCCAAATTTTCCCCCCTCCTAAATCCCAGATTTTTTCCCCCCTCTGGAATTCCAGCTCCAGGGGTTTTTTCCCCCATTCTGGAATCCCAATCCCAAATTTTCCCCTCTGAAATTCAAATCCCAGATATTTTTTCCCTCTCTGGAATCCCAGATTTTTCTGGAATTCCAGTCCCAGATTTTTCTTTTCCCTCTGGAATTCCAGGTTTTTCCCCCCCTTTGGAATCCCAATCCCAGATTTTCCTGCAATCCCAACCCCAGTTTCCTTTTTCCCCCTCTGGAATTCCAATCCCAGGTTTTTTTCTGGAATCCCAATCCCAGATTTTCCTCCTCCTCCGGAATCCCAATCCCAAATTTTCTCCTCCCTGGAATTCCAATTAATTTGGAATTGGGGTTTTTTATTGGCTTTTCCCCCTTTGGAATCCCAATCCCAGATTTTCTCCCCATTCTGGAATCCCAATCCCAGATTTTTTTTTGCCTTTGGGAATTCCAATCCCAGATTTTTCTAAAATTCCAATCCCAGATATTTTCTCCCCCCTCTGGAATCCCAATCCCAGATTTTTCTGGAATCCCAATCCCAATTTTTTCTTCCCCCACTCTGGAATCCTGATCCCAGATTTTCGTTTCCTTTGGGAATTCCAAACCCAGATTTCTTTTTTTATGAATTTCAATCCCAAATTTCACCCCCCTCTGGAATTCCAATCCCATTTTTTTTCTGGATTTCCAATCCCATTTTTCCCCCCCATTCTGAAATCCCAATCCCAGAATTTTTCCCTCTCCAGAATTCCAGATTCCCCCCCCCTTTGTGATTCCAATTCCAGAATTATTTTCCTCCCTGGAATTCCAGGGGTTTTCCCCCCCCCATGGAATCCCAATCCCAGATTTTTCTGGAATTCCAATCCCAAATTTCTCCCCCTCCAGAATTCCAGGTTTTTCCCCCTCTGGAATTCCAGTCCCAGGGGTTTTTTTTTTCCCCCCTCTGGAATTCCAATCCCAGATTTTTTTTCCTTTGGGAATCCCAATCCCAGATTTTTCTGGAATCCCAATCCCAATTTTTTCCCCCTCTGGAATCCCAATCCCAGATTTTTGTTTCCTTTTGGAATTCCAAACCCAGATTTCTTTTTTTGTTTTTTTTTTTGAGTTCCAATCCCAAATTTCACCCCCCCTCTGGAATCAAAATCCCAGATTTTTCTCCCTCCTAAATCCCAGATTTTTCCCCCCTCTGGAACTCCAGTTCCAGGGTTTTTTTCCCCATTCTGGAATCCCAATCCCAAATTTTTCCCCCTCCAGAATCCCAGATTTTTTCCCCCTCTGGAAACCAAATCCCAGATTTTTCTGGAATTCCAATCCCAAATTTTCCTCCTCCTCTAGAATTCCAATTGCAGGGGTTTTGTCCCCCTCTGGAATCCCAATCCCAGATTTTTCCTGGAATTTCAATCCCAGATTTTTTCCCCCTCTCGAATCCCAATCCCAGATTTTTCCCCCACCAGAATTCCAGAATTTTCCCCCTCTGGAATTCCAGTTCCAGGGGTTTTTTCCCCCTTTGGAATCCCAATCCCAGATTTTTCTGTAATTCCAATCCCAGTTTTCTTCCCCCTCTGGAATCCCAATCCCAGTTTTTTTGGAATCCCAATCCCTGATTTTCTCCCCATTCTGGAATCCCAATCCCAGATTTTTTCCCTCTTTGGAATCCCAGATTTTTCTCCCCCCTATGGAATCCCAATCCCAGATTTTTCTGAAATCCCAATTTTTTCCCCCCTCTGAAACCCCAATCCCAGATTTTTCTGGAACCCCAATCCCGAATTCCTCAGGAATTCCAATCCCAGTTTTCTGCCCCCCCTCCTCCGGTGTCCCATTAAATCCAAACCCAAACTCCAGGGCCTTGTCCCAAATATTTGGCCCTAAAATCGGGGAGGGGAGGGCGGGAATTTTTTTCCAGGGCACGGAAAAACCGGGAAGGAAAATCCTCGGATTGCGGGGGGAAAAATAAAAATAAAAGGGAATAAAAAAGGGAATAAAAAATGGGAATTTTCAGGGAAAAAACCCTCCCATGCCGGGGCTGACATTCCAGACTTTTCCAGGCTCATTCCCTGCCCTTGGCCGGGGACATTCCCGGGCTTTCCTCGGGGATTTTTGGGGAAATTATTCCCGAGGGGAATTTTGGGCAGTGAGTCCCGAGGGAATTTTTGGGGAGCGATTCCCACCCGGGGAGGTCCCGATCCCGAAAATTCCCATCCTGGGGGGGCCCCGATCCTCAAGAAATTCCCGGTTTTTTTGGGGGGGGGGGTCCTGATCCTAAAAATTCCCATCTTGGGGGGGTCTCGATCCAAAAAATTCCCCCCCAAATCCCAAAATTTGGATTTTTCCCTCCGGGGATGGGAGAAGGGAGGGACAGGGAGGTCCCTGGAGGAGGGGGGGGGGGAGGTCCCGCCCAGGCCGCGGAGTTTCCCGGGAATTTCCCTCCCTTCCTCCTCCTCCTCCTCCTCTTCCTCCTCTGCATCCCAAATATCCCCAAATTCCCCCAAAATTCCCAAATTTCCCCAAATTCCGCCCCCCCCCCCCGCTCTGCGCTCACCGGGACGCGCCCGGCGCCGCTTCCGGGTGCGGAGGCCACGCCCACTCCCGGCCACGCCCACTCCCAGGCACGCCAATGAATCCGCGAGGCCACGCCCCTGGGATCTGATTGGCTGCGAGCGGAGGGGGCGGGGTCTGTGAGGCCCGCGCTGCTGGCGCCCCCTGGCGGGGCGGGAGGGAAACGGCGCCGGTGTCCCCAAATGTCCCCAATGTCCCCAAATTCCGCCCCAGGGTCCCCAAATCTCCCCCGATGTCCCCAAACGTCCCCAATGTCCCCAAATTCAGCCCCACGGTCCCCAAATGTCCCCAAATTCAGCCCCAGGGTCCCCAAATCTCCCCCGATGTCTCCAAACTCGGCCCCATTGTTCCCAAATGTCCCCAAATGTCCCCAATGTCTCCAAATTCAGCCCCGGGGTTTCCAATTCCCTTCGGGGGCCCCAAATCTCCCCCGATGTCCCCAAATCCGGCCCCATTGTTCCCAAATGTCCCCAAATTCAGCCCCTGATGTCCCCAAACCCCCTCAGATGTCCCCAAATTCAGCCCCATTGTCCCCACGCATCCCCATTGTCCCCAAATCCCCTCAGATGTCCCCAAATTCGACCCCAAAGTCCCCAAATCTCCCCCGATGTCCCCACATGCGTCCCCAATGTCCCCAAATCCCTCGATGTCCCCAAATGTCCCCAAGCATCCCCAAATTCAGCCCGAGTGTCCCCAAGCATCCCCAATGTCCCCAAATCCCCTCAGACGTCTCGAACTGTCCCCAAATCCCCCCCGATGTCCCCAAATCCCCTCTGATGTCCCCACACTCGCTTCTGATGTCCCCAAGTACCCCCAGATGTCCCCAAATCCCTTCCAGTGTCCCCAAATTCGGACCCAATGTCCCCAAATCCCTGCAATGTCCAAAAAAATCAACTCCAATGTCCCCAAATCCCCCGAGTTTGTCCCCAATGTCCCCAAATCCCCTCTGATGTCCCCAAATTCAGCTCCATTGTCCCCAAATGCCCCCAATGTCCCCAAATACCCTTAGATGTCCCCAAATAGTCTCCAATGTCCCCAAATTTCCCCCAATGTCCCCAAATCCCCCCCTAGTGTCCCCAAACTCAGTTCTGGTGTCCCCAAATCCCCCCTGACACCCCCAAATTCAGCCTCAGTGTCCCCAAATCCCCCCCAATGTCCCCAAATCCCCTCAGGTGTCCCCAAACCCCCCAGTGTCCCCAAATCTGAACTCCAATGTCCCCAAGTTTGATCCCGATGTCCCCAAATCCTCCACGATGTCCCCAAATCCAGCCCCAGTGTCCCCAAATCCCCCCCGATGTCCCCAAGCATCCCAAATGTCCCCAAATCCCCTCTGATTTCCCTCAATGTCCCCAATCTTGATTCCGATGTCCCCAAATCCCCTCAAATGTCCCCAAAGTCCCCAAATCCCTGCAGTGTCCCCAAATTCGACCCCAGTGTCCCCCAAATCCCCCCCGATGCCCCCAAATTTGACCCAAATGTCCCCAAGCGTCCCCAATGTCCCCAAATCCCCTCTGAAGTCCACAAATTCAGCCCCAGTGTCCCCAAATTTGTCCCCAGTGTCCCCAAATCCCCACCAATATCCCCAAATCCCCTCTGACGTCCCCAAATTCAGCCCCAATGTCCCCAAATCTCCCCCAATGTCCCCAAACTCTGTTCCAATGTTCCCAAATCCCCTCAGATGTCCCCAGATTTCCCCCAATGTCCCCAAACTCTGTTCCGATGTCCCCAAATTTGACCCCAATGCCCTCCAAACCCCCCGATGTCCCCAAATTGAGCCCAATGGTCCCCAAGCATCCCCAATGTCCCCAAATCCCCGCCCCGGTGTCCCCAAACTCGGTTCTGGTGTCCCCAAATCCCCTCTGACATCCCCAAATTCAGCCCCAATGTCCCCAAGCATCCCCAATGTCCCCAAATCCCCCCAATGTCCCCAAATCTCCCCCAATGTCCCCAGTCTTGGTTCCAATGTCCCCAAATCTGACTCCAATGTCCCCAAATTTGACCCCAATGCTCTCCAAACCCCCCGATGTCCCCAAATTCAGCCCCAGTGTCCCCAAATTTGTCCCCAAATTTGTCCCCAAATCCCCACCAATGTCCCTGAATCCCTTCAGATGTCCCCAAATCCCCTCAGATGTCCCCAAACTCGGTTCTGGTGTCCCCAAATCCCCCCTGACACCCCCAAACTCAGCCCCAATGTCCCCAAGTGCCCCAATGTCCCCAAATCCCCTCTGACATCCCCAAATTCAGCCCCAGTGTCCCCAAGTGCCCCCAATGTCCCCAAATCCCCTCAAACCCTCCCCAGTGTCCCCAAATCCCCTCCGATGTCCCCAAGTGTCCCCACAGCAGTTTGGGGGTCAAATCCTTTTATTGGCTGTAGGGGGAGGGGACAGGCAGGGCCACCACGGGGACCCTTGGGGACATCGGTGGCATTGTCACCATGGGGACACCCCTGGCATTGTCACCGTCACCCTTGGGGACACCCCTGGCATTGTCACCATCACTGACCCTTGGGGACACCGATGGCATTGTCACCATGGGGACACCCCTGGCACTGTCACCGTCACCCTTGGGGACACCCCTGGCATTGTCACCATGGAGACCCTTGGGGACACCCCTGGCATTGTCACCTTGGGGACCCTTGGGGACACTGATGGCATTGTCACCATCACCCTTGGGGACACCCCTGGCATTGTCACCGTCACTGACCCTTGGGGACACCCCTGGCATTGTCACCATTGGCACCCTTGGGGACACCCCTGGCATTGTCACCATGGGGACACCCCTGGCATTGTCACCGTCACCCTTGGGGACACCCCTGGCATTGTCACTGTCACTGACCCGTGGGGACACCCCTGGCATTGTCACTGTCACCCTTGGGGACACCCCTGGCATTGTCACCGTCACTGACCCTTGGGGACACCCCTGGCATTGTCACCGTCACCCTTGGGGACATCCCTGGCATTGTCACCGTCACTGACCCGTGGGGACACCCCTGGCATTGTCACTGTCACCCTTGGGGACACCCCTGGCATTGTCACCGTCACCCTTGGGGACACCCCTGGCATTGTCACCGTTGTGGCTCCCTGGTGCCATCACTGTCACTGTGGTGGCTCCTTGGGGACATTGGTGGCATTGTCACCGTCAGTGACCCTTGGGGACACAGGGCCACCAGCACGGATCCTTGGGGACATTTTATTGACACCATGGTGACCCCTGGGGACACCTCACTGCCACCACGATGGCCCTTGGGGACAGATTGTCCTTCTTGGTGGCTCCTTGGGGACACCACACTGTCACCAACACGGATCCTTGGGGACACCATAGAGCCATGGTGACCCTTGGGGACACGCTGGCCTTGTGGTGGCCCTTGGGGACACCTCAGTGTCACCACGGTGACCCTTAGGGACATCACACTGTCACCATGGCTCCTTGGGGACACGTTGTCCTTGTGGTGGCTCCTTGGGGACATTTTATTGTCACCATGGTGACTCTTGGGGACACCACACCGTGATGGCCCTTTGGGGACACGCTGGCCTTGTGGTGGCCCTTGGGGACATTTTATTGACACCACGGTGACCCTTGGGGACACCTCAGTGTCACCGTGGTGGCCCTTGGGGGCACGGGGCCACCACCATGGCTCCTTGGGGACATTTCATTGTCACCATGGTGGCCCTTGGGGACACATTGTCCCTCTTGGTGCCTCCTTGGGGACACCTCAGTGTCACCATGGTGACCCTTGGGGACACAGGGCCACCAACCTGGTTCCTTGGGGACATTTCATTGTCACCTAGATGGCTCTTTGGGGACACCACACCATGGTGACCCTTGGGGACACGCTGGCCTTGCGGTGACCCTTGGGGACACCACAGTGTCACCATGGTGAGACTTAGGGACATCACACTGTCACCATGGCTCCCTGGGGACACGCTGGCCTTGTGGTGGCCCTTGGGGACATTTTATTGTCACCATGGCTCCCTGGGGACACGCTGTCCTTGTGGTGGCCCTTGGGGACATTTTATTGACACCACTGTGACCCTTGGGGACACGCTGTCCTTCTTGGTGGCTCCTTGGGGACACCACACTGCCACCATGGTGACCCTTGGGGACATTTTATTGACACCATGGTGGCCCTTGGGGACACCACAGCCCCATGGTGGCCCTTGGGGACAGCTCAGTGTCACCATGGGGACGTTTGGGGACACAGGGCCACCAACATGGCTCCTTGGGGACATTTTATTGACACCACGGTGACCCTTGGGGACACATTTGTCTTCTTGGTGGCTCCTTGGGGACATTTCAGTGTCACCTCGATGGCTCTTTGGGGACAGCTCAGTGTCAGCATGGTGACCTCTGGGGACACAGGGCCACCAGCATGGCTCCTTGGGGACATTATTGACACCATGGTGACCCTTGGGGACATTTCAGTGTCACCACGATGGCCCCTGGGGACACAGGGCCACCACCGTGGCTCCTTGGGGATGTTTTATTGTCACCATGGTGGCCCCTGGGGACACATTGTCCTTGTGGTGGCCCTTGGGGACAGCTCAGTGTCACCATGGTCACCCTTGGGGACACCTCAGTGCCACCAAATGGCTCCTTGGGGACATTTCAGTGTCACCACGGTGACTCTTGAGGACACCTCAGTGTCACCACAGTGGCCCTTGGGGACACCGCATTGTCACCATGGATCCTTGGGGATGTGTCACTGTCACCACGATGGCTCCTTGGGGACACCTTGTCCTGTGGTGGCTCCTTGGGGACATTTCAGCGTCACCACGGTGACCCTTGGGGACATTTCATTGTCACCATGACGGCTCTTGGGGGACACGCTGTCCTTGTGGTGGCTCCTTGGGGACATCACGGTGTCCCTGCAGTCCCTCCTGGTGTCACTCTGGTGTCACCTGGTGCCATCCCAGTGCCACCTGGACACGTCCTGGTGCCACCTGGTGCCGTGTCCCGCTGTCACCTGGTGCCATTCTGGTACCACCAGGTGCCATCCTGGTGTCACTCCAGCCACGTCCCGGTGTCACCTTGTGCCATTCTGGTGCCATCCTGGTGCCACCTGGCCATGTCCTGTTGTCACCTGGTGCCACTCTGGCGTCATTCTGGTGTCATTCTGGTGTCACCCGGCCATGTCCCGGTGTCACCTGGTGCCATCCTGGGGTCACTCTGGTGCCATTGTGGTGTCACCTGGCGCCATCCTGGTGCCACTCTGGGCCATGTCCCGGTGTCACCTGGTGCCACTCTGGTGTCACCTGGTGCCACTCTGGTGTCACCCAGCCACGTCCCGATGTCACCTGGCGCCATCCTTGTGCCACTCTGGTGTCACCTGGCCATGTCCCAGTGTCACTTGGTGCCATTCTGGTGCCACTCTGGTGTCACCTGGCCACGTCCTGGTGTCACTCTGGTGTCACTCTGGTGCCATTCTGGTGCCACCTGGCCACATCCCGTTGTCACCTGGTGCCACTCTGGTGCTATGTCCTGTTGTCACCTGGTGCCATTCTGGTGTCATCCTGGTGTCACCCGGCCATGTCCCAGTGTCACTTGGTGCCATCCTGGTGCCATTCTGGTGTCACTCTGGTGTCACCTGGCCATGTCTCGGTGTCACCTGGTGTCACTCTGGTGCCATCCTGGTGTCACCTGGACACATCCTGGTGCCACCTGGTGCCATCCTGGTGCCACTCTGGTGTCATCCTGGTGCCATCCTCGTGTCATTCTGGGGTCACTTGGTGCCATCCTGGTGTCACCTGGACACATCCTGGTGCCACCTGGTGCCGTGTCCCGTTGTCACCTGGTGCCATTCTGGTGCCATTCTGGTGCCACTCTGGTGTCACCCAGCCACGTCCCAGTGCCATCCCGGTGCCATCCCGGGGTCACTCTGGTACCATTGTGGTGTCACCTGGTGCCATCCTGGTTCCACCCTGGTGCCACCTGGCCATGTCTTGCTGTCACCTGGTGTCACTCTGGTGTCATCCTTGTGTCACCTGGCCACATCCTGGTGCCACCTGGTGCCATCCTGGTGCCATCCTGCTGTCACCCAGCCATGTCCCAGTGTCACCTGGTGCCATCCTGGTGCCATCCTGGTGCCACTCTGGTGTCACCTGGTGCCATCCTGGTGTCACCTGGCCATGTCCTGTTGTCACCCGGCCACATCCTGGTGTCACCTGGTGCCATCCTGGTGTCACTCTGGTGTCACCTGGCCATGTCTCGGTGTCACCTGGTGTCACTCTGCTGCCATCCTGGTGCCACCTGGACACGTCCCGGTGTCACCTGGTGCCATCCTGGTGCCATTCTGGTTCCATGTCCTGTTGTCACCCGGTGCCATTCTGGTGTCACCTGGCGCCACTCTGGTGTCACTCTGAGGTCACCCAGCCATGTCCCGGTGCCATCCCGGTGCCACTCTGGTGCCATTCTGGTGCCGTGTCCCATTGTCACCTGATGCTGTGTCCTGTTGTCACCTGGTGCCACCTGGTGCCGTGTCCCATTGTCACCTGGTGCCATCCCGGTGTCACCTGGCCATGTCTCGGTGTCACCTGGTGCCATTCTGGTGCCACTCTGGTGCCACTCTGGTGCCATGTCCTGGCGTCACTCGGTGTCATTCTGGTGTCACCTGTTGTCACCTGGTGCCGTGTCCCATTGTCACCTGGTGTCACTCTGGTGTCACCTGGCCGTGTCCCAGTGTCACCTGGCCAAATCCTGGTGCCATCCTGGTGCCACTCTGGTGCCATGTCCCGCTGTCACCTGGCCATGTCCCGTTGTCACCCAGTGCCACTCTGGTGCCACCTGGCCACATTCTGGTGTCACCTGATGCCATTGTGGTGCCATCCTGGTGCCACCTGGACACGTCCTGGTGCCATCCTGGGGTCACCTGGTGCCACTCTGCTGCCACTCCGGTGCCACTCTGGTGTCACTCAGCCATGTCCCACTGTCACCTGGTGCCACTCCGGTGCCACTCTGGTGTCACCTGGCCATGTCTCAGTGTCACCTGGTGTCACTCTGGTGCCATCCTGGTGTCACCTGGACACATCCTGGTGTCACCTGGTGCCATCCTGGTGCCATCCTGGTGTCATTCTGGTGTCACCTGGCCGTGTCCCAGTGTCACCTGGCCAAATCCTGGTGCCATTCTGGTGTCACTCTGGTGTCACCTGGTGCCATGTCCCATTGTCACCTGGTGCCACCTGGCACCACTCTGGTGCCATCCTGGTGCCACCTGATGCCATTCTGGTGTCACCTGGCCACGTCCTGGTGTCATTCTGGTGCCACCTGGTGTCACCTGGTGCCGTGTCCCATTGTCACCTGGTGTCACCTGGTGCCGTGTCCTGTTGTCACCTGGTGCCACTCTGGTGTCACTCTGGGGTCACCCAGCCACGTCCCAGTGCCATCCTGGTGCCATGTCCTGGTGTCACCTGGTGTCACCTGGCACCACTCTGGTGCCATCTTGGTGTCACCTGGTGCCATTCTGGTGCCATTGTGGTGCCACTCTGGTGTCACCTGGCCATGTCTTGGTGTCATCCGGCCACATTCTGGTGCCACCTGGTGCCATCCTGGTGTCACCTGGCCATGTCCCATTGTCACCTGGTGCCATCCTGGTGTCACCTGATGCCATTCTGGTGTCACCTGGCCGTGTCCCATTGTCACCTGGTGCCACCTGGCACCACTCTGGTGCCATCCCGGTGTCACCTGGTGCCATCCCGGTGTCACCTGGTGCCATTCTGGTGTCACCTGGCCATTTCCTGGTGTCATTCTGGTGCCACCTGGTGTCACCTGGTGCCGTGTCCCGCTGTCACCTGGTGCCATCCCGGTGCTGTGTCCCATTGTCACCTGGTGCCATTCTGGTGCCGTGTCCCATTGTCACCTGGTGCCGTGTCCCATTGTCACCTGGTGTCACCTGGTGCCGTGTCCCGCTGTCACCGTGTCCCATTGTCACCTGGTGCCATTCTGTCACCGTGTCCCACTGTCACATGGCCGTGTCCCATTGTCACCTGGTGCCATTCTGTCACCGTGTCCCGCTGTCACATGGCCGTGTCCCATTGTCACCTGTCTGTCCCCGTCCCCTCCCTCTCCTCCCTCTCCTCCTCCTCCTCCCTGTGCAGGTGCCTCAGGTGCTGCTGCAGCTCCTCGGGGATGGGCACCTCCAGCAGGTTCTGCAGGCCCGGCTCGGGCTCGTCCCCAATCAGCACCTGGGGACACCAGGAAATGAGAAAATCCCTAAAAGAACCCCAAAAATGGAGAAAATCCGCCTAAAAGAACCCCAAAAATGGAGAAAATCCGCCTAAAATAATCCCAAAAATGGAGAAAATCCCCCCCAAAAATGGAGAAAATCCCTAAAATAACCCCAAAAATGAGAAAAACCCTAAAAGAACCCCAAAAACGGAGAAAATGCCCCAAAAACAGAGAAAATCCGCCTAAAATAACCCCAAAAATGGAGAAAATCCGCCTAAAATAACCCCAAAAATGGAGAAAATCCGCCTAAAATAACCCCAAAAACGGAGAAAATCCGCCTAAAATAACCCCAAAAATGGAGAAAATCCTCCCCAAAAATGGAGAAAATCCCTAAAATAACCCCAAAAATGAGAAAAACCCTAAAAGAACCCCAAAAACGGAGAAAATGCCCCAAAATAACCCCAAAAATGGAGAAAAAAACCCCCAAATAACCCAAAAAATGGAGAAAATCCCTCAAAATAACCCCAAAACGGAGAAGATGCCCCAAAAATGACAAAATCCCCAAAAATAGCCCCAAAAATGGAAAAAATCCCTAAAATAACCCCAAAAATGGAGAAAATGCCCAAAAACCCAAAAACTGAGAAAATCCCCCCAAAACCCCCAAAAATGGAGAAAAAACCCCCAAATAACCCCAAAAATGGAGAAAATGCCAAACCCAAAAAAGACAAAATCCCGGCAAAATAACCCCAAAAACGGAGAAAATGCCCCAAAAACAGAGAAAATCCCTAAAATAATCCCAAAAACGGAGAAAATGCCCCAAAATAACCCCAAAAACGGAGAAAATGCCCCAAAAACGGAGAAAATCCCCCCAAAATAACCCCAAAAATGAGAAAATGCCTAAAATAACCCCAAAAATGGAGAAAATGCCCCAAAATAACCAAAAAAAATGGAGAAAATGCCCCAAAATAACCCCAAAAATGGAGAAAATCCCACCCCAAACCCCCAAAATATCCCATCCCAAACCCCAAAACCCCAAACCCAAACACCCAAAATCTTTCACCCCAAAACCCCAAACCCCAACCCCCAAACCCCAAATGCCCCAAACCCCAAATGCCCCAAACCCCAAAATCTTTCACCCCAAAAACCCCAAACCCAACCTCCCAAAACCCCAAACCCCAAAATCTTTCACTGAAAACCCCAAAAACCCCAAACCCCAACCTCCCAAAACCCCAAACCCCAAACCCCAAAATCTTTCACCCCAAACCCCAAATGCCCCAAGTGCCCCAAACCCCCAACCCCAAAACCCCAAAACCCCAAACCCCAAAACCCCCAACCCCAGACCCCCAAACCCCAAAACCCCAAACCCCCAAGTGCCCCAAACCCCAAACCCCAAACACCCCAAACCCCAAACCCCAAAGCCCCAAAACCCCCAAACCCCAAACCCCCAAAATCTTTCACCCCAATCCCCAAACCCCAAATGCCCCAAAAGCCCCAAAACCCCCAAACCCCAAACTCCCCAAAATCTTCCACCCCAAGACCCAAAACCCCAAACCCCAACCCCCAAGCCCTAAAATCTTTCACTCCAAACCCCAAACCAAAACTCCCCAAAATCCCAAACCCCAAACCCCCAAACCCCAAACACCGCAAACCCCAAACCCCAAAATCTTTCACCCCAAACCCCCAAATCATTTACCCCAAAACCCCAAACCCCAAAATCTTTAATCTCAAAGCCCCAAACCCCAAACTTCAAAACCCCAAACTCCCAAACCCCAAACCCCCAAACCCAAACACCCAAATCTTTTAACCCAAACCCCAAACCCCAAAATCTTTCACCCCAAACCCACAAAACTCTCCAAAATCCAACCCCCAAAAAACCCCAAACCCCAAACCCCAAGCACCCCAAACCCTAAACCCGAAAAACCCCAAACCCAAACACTCAAAATCTTTGACCCCAAACCCCAAACCCCAAAATCTTTGACCCCCAAACCCCAAATCCCAAACCCCAAAACCCCAAACTCCTTAAAATCCCACCCAAAACCCCAACCCCCAACCCCCAAACCCCCAAAACCCCAATCCCCAAACCCAAAGACCCCAAACCCCAACCCCCAAACCTCCACACCCCAAAACCCAAACCCCAAAATCTTTCACCCCAAACCCCCAAAATCCCCAAACCCCCAAACACCCAAAACCCCAAAATCTTTCACCCCAACCCTCACCCCAAAACCCCAAAACCCCAAAATCTTTCACCCCAAACCCCAAGACCCCAAACCCCAAACACCGCAAACCCCAAACCCCAAAATCTTTCACCCCAAAGCCCCAAGCCCCGAACCCACAAACCCCAAACCCCAAAACCCCAAACCCCAATCCTTCAACCCCCAAAACCCCAAACCCCCAAATCCCCAAAACCCCAAAAACCCCAAACACCGCAAACCCCCAAACCCCAAACTCCAAATGCCCCAAACCCCAAAATCTTTGACCCCAAACCCCCAAACCCCCCAAACCCCAAACCCCAAAATCTTTGACCCCAAACCCCAAAATCTTTGACCCCAAAACCCCAAATGCCCCAAACCCCAAAATCTTTCACCCCAAACCCCAAACCCCCAAACCCCAAAATCTTTGACCCCAAACCCCCAAAACCCCAAACCCCAAAATCTTTCACCCCAAACCCCCAAAACCCAAACCCCCAAACTCCAAATGCCCCAAACCCCAAAATCTTTCACCCCAAACCCCAAACCCCAAAATCTTTCAGCACAAGACCCCCAACCCCCAAAATCCCCAAACCCCCAAACCCCAAACCCCCAAATCTTTCACCCCAAACCCCAAAGACCCCAAACCCCAAAACCCCAAAATCTTTCACCCCAAACCCCAAACTCCAAATGCCCCAAACCCCAAAATCTTTCACCCCAAACCCCCAAACCCCCAAAACCCCAAACCCCCAAAACCCCAAACCCCCAAAACCCCAAACCCCCAAAATCTTTCACCCCAAACCCCCAAAACCCCAAACCCCAAAGCCCCAAACCCCAAGACCCCAAACCCCAAACCCCAAAATCCCCAAACCCCCAAACACCCAAGCCCTAAAATCTTTCACTCCAAACCCCAAGACCCCAAACCCCCAACCCCAAACCCCCAAATCCCCAAACCCCAAAGCCCCCAAACCCCAAAATCTTTCACCCCAAACCCCAAAAACCCCAAACCCCAAAGCCCCCAAACCCCAAAATCTTTCACCCCAAACCCCAAAAACCCCAAAACCCAAAACTCACAAACCCCAAAATCTTCCACCCCAACCCTCACCCCCAAACCCAAACACCCAAAATCTTTCATCCCAAATGCCCCAAACCCCAAAAACCCCAAAACCCCAAACCCCAAAATCTTTCACCCCAAACCCCAAACTGCCCAAACTCTAAACCCCAAAAACCCCAAACACCCCAAACCCAAAACCCCAAACCCCAAAATCCCCAAACACCAAAACCCCAAACCCCAAAATCCCAAACACCCAAACTCCCTAAAATCCCACCCAAAACCCCAAACCCCAAACCCAAACACCCAAATCTTTTAACCCAAACCCCAAACCCCAAAATCTTTGACCCCAAACCCCAAAATCTTTCACCCCAAACCCCAAAATCTTTCACCCCAAAACCCCAAATGCCCCAAACCCCAAAATCTTTCACCCCAAACCCCAAACCCCCAAACCCCAAAATCTTTGACCCCAAACCCCAAACCCCCAAACCCCAAAATCTTTGACCCCAAACCCCCAAACCCCAAACCCCCAAACTCCAAATGCCCCAAACCCCAAAATCTTTCACCCCAAACCCCAAACCCCAAAATCTTTCAGCACAAGACCCCCAACCCCCAAAATCCCCAAACCCCCAAACCCCAAACCCCCAAATCTTTCACCCCAAACCCCAAAGACCCCAAACCCCAAAATCTTTCACCCCAAACCCCAAACCTCCAATCCCCAATCCCCAAAACCCTAAACCCCAAAAACCCCAAACCCCCAAAATCTTTCACCCCAAACCCCCAAAACCCCAAACCCCAAACCCCAAAATCTTTCACCCCAAACCCCAACCCCCCAAACCCCAAACCCCCAAACCCCCAAATGCCCCAAACCCCAAACTCCAAATGCCCCAAACCCCAAAATCCTTTAACCCAAACCCCAAACCCCAAAATCTTTGACCCCAAACCCCAAACCCCAAAATCTTTGACCCCAAACCCCCAAATCTTTGACCCCAAACCCCAAAACCCCAAAATCTTTGACCCCAAACCCCCCAGGCCGTACCTGGATGAGCCTGAGGCAGGCGCGCAGCACCCGGGGGTTCCTCTCGTGCCCGTGCAGCTCCCGCAGCACCAGGTACGAACCACGGGACCTCAGCTGGAGCCGCCCGGGCGCGGTGGCCGCCAGCTGTGCCAGGGGACACAAAATGGGGACACAAAATGACAAAATTCATCAAAGAAACCCCAAAATCTGAGCAAGGAACCCCAAAAATTCCTCAAGGAAACCCCAAAATCTCAGGTAGGAACCACAGGACCTGAGCTGGAGCCGCCCGGGCGCGGTGGCCGCCAACTGCACCAGGGGGACACAAAATGGGGACAAAATTCATCAAAGAAACCCCAAAAATTCCTCAGGAACCCCAAAATTCCTCAAGAAAATCCAAAAAGTTCCTCAAGAAACCCCAAAAAATCCTCATGGAACCCCAAAAAATTCCTCCAAGAATTTCAAAGGTTCCTCAAGGAACTCCCAAAATTTCTCAGGAACCCCAAAATTCCTCATGGAACCTTTAAAATTCCTCCCAGAATGTCAAAGATTCCTCAAAGAAACCCCAAAATTCCTCAAGAAAACCCAAAAATTCTTTATGGAGCCCCAAAAATTTCCTCATGAAACACCCAAAAAATCCACAAAGGAAACCCAAAAATCTTCAAGGAACTTCCAAAATTCCTCAAGGATCCCTCAAAAATTCCTCAAAGAACCCCAAAATTCCTCAAGGAACCCCAAAAATTCCTCAAGGAACCCCAAAATTCCTCAAGGAACCCCAAAAATTCCTCAAGGAACCCTCACAATCCCAGGTAGGACCCACAGGACCTCAGCTGGAGCCGCCCGGGCGCGGTGGCCGCCAGCTGTGCCAGGGGGACACAAAATGGGACAAAATTCATCAAAGAAACCCCAAAATTGCTCTGGAACCCTAAAATTGCTCAAAGAAACCCCAAAATTCTTCAAAGAAACCCTAAAATGCCTGAAGGAACCCCCAAAAAGTCCTCAAAGAAACCCAAAAAATTCCTCCAAGAATTTCAAAGATTCCTCAAGGAAACGCCAAAATTCCTCACAAAAACCCCAAAAATCCTCAGGGAACCCTAAAATTCATCAAGGAACCCCAAAAAAACCTCATGGAACCTTTAAAATTTCTCCAAGAATTTCAAAGATTCCTCATGGAACCCTCAAAATTTCTCATGGAACTCCCAAAATTCTACAAGGAACCCCCAAAATTCCTCAGGAACCGAAAAATTCCTCATGGAACCCCCAAAATTCCTCCAAGAATTTCAAAGGTTCCTCAAAGA
The DNA here is from genome assembly GCF_023055355.1 of Agelaius tricolor. Classification (NCBI taxonomy): domain Eukaryota; kingdom Metazoa; phylum Chordata; class Aves; order Passeriformes; family Icteridae; genus Agelaius; species Agelaius tricolor. The sequence continues at coordinate 377,381 of NW_027269360.1, read as the reverse complement.
AACCCCAAAAATTCCTCAAGGAACCCCCAAAATTCCTCAGGGACCCCCAAAATTCCTCAGGAACCAAAAAATCCTCATGGAACCCCAAAAATTCCTCAAGAAATGCCCCAAAATTCCTCATGGAACTCCCAAAAATTTCTCAAGAAAGCCCAAAAATTCCTCAAGGAACCCCAAAAAATTCCAGAGGAACCCCAAAATTCTTCATGGAACTCCCAAAATTCTACAAAGAAACCCCAAAAATTGCTCAAAACAACCCCAAAATTCCTCAAGGAACCTTTAAGTTCCTCCAAGAATTCCTCAAGGAACCCCCAAAAACCTTCATGGAACCCCAAAAATTCTTCAAAGAAACCCCAAAATTCCTCAAGAACCCCAAAATCCTCAAGAAAATCCAAAATTCCTCAAGGAACTTCCAAAATTCCTCATGGAATTTCCAAAATTGCTCAAGAAACCCCCAAAAATTCCTCAGGGAACTCTCAAAACTCCTCAAAGAAACCCCAAAGTTCCTCATGGAACCCCCAAAAAATCCTCAAGGAACCCCCAAAAATTCCTCCAAAAATTCCAAAATTCCTCCAAAAATTCCAAAATTCCTCAAAGAACCCCAAAGTTCCTTCAGGATTTCCAACATTTGTCAAAGAACCCCCAAAATCCTCATCAAAACCCCCAAAGTTCCTCAAGGAACCCCCAAAGTTCCTCCAAGAATTTCTAAGATTCCTCAAAGGAACCCCAAAAATTCCTCAAGGAACCCCAAAAATTCCTCAGGGAACCCCAAAAGTCCTCAGGGAACCTCCAGAATTTTTGAGGAAACCCCAAATGTCCTCAAAGAAAGCCCAAAATTCCTCATGGAACCCCCAAAACTTCCTCATGAAAGCCTCAAAATTCCTCATGGAACCTTTAAAATTCCCCCAAAAAACCCCAAAATTCTTCAAGGAACCCCAAAAATTCCTCAAGGAACCTTTAAATTCCTCCAAGAATTCCTCAAGAAACCCCAAAATTCCTCAAGGAACCCCAAAAAATTCCTCCAAGAAACCCAAAAATTCCTCACGGAACTCCAAAAATCCTCAAGGAACCCCCAAAATTCTTCATGGAACCCCCAAAATTCCTCAAGGAAACCTCAAAATTCCTCAAAAAAACCCCAGAATTCCACAAAGAAACACAAAAAATTCCTCAGGGAACTCCAAAAATTCCTCAAAAAATCCCCAAAATTCTTCATGGAAACCCCAAAATTTCTTCCTGGAACCCCAAAAATTCCTGGGGAACCCCAAAACCTCCTCATAGAACCCCAAAAATTCCTCAAGGAAACCCCAAAAATCCTCATAGAAACCTCAAAATTCCTCAAAAAAACCCCAAAATTCTTCATGGAAACCCCAAAACCTCCTCATAGAACCCCAAAATTCCTCGAGGAACCCCCAAAAATTCCTCATGGAACCCCAAAATTCCTCATGGAACCCCCAAAATCCCTTAGGAACCCCCAAAACCTCCTCATAGAACCCCCAAAATTCCTCATAGAAACCTCAAAATTCCTCAAAAAAACCCCAAAATTCTTCATAGAAACCCCAAAAATTCCTCAAAAAACCCCAAAATTCTTCAAAGAAACCCCAAAAATTCCTCAATGAAACCCCAAAACTCTTCATGGAACCCCAAAAATTGCTCAAAACCACCCCAAAATTCCTCAAGGAACCCCCAAAATTCCTCCAAGAATTTCAAAGTTTCCTCAAACAAACCCCAAAAATTCCTCAAGGAAACCCCAAAATTCTTCATGGAAACCCCAAAATTTCCTCATGGAACCCCAAAAATTCCCGGGGAACCCCAAAATTCTTCATGGAACCTTTAAGTTCCTCCAAGAATTCCTCATAGAAACCTCAAAATTCCTCAAAAAATCCCCAAAATTCTTCCTGGAACCCCCAAAATTCCTCAAAAAAACCCCAAAATTCTTCATGGAAACCCCAAAATTTCTTCCTGGAACCCCAAAAATTCCCGGGGAACCCCAAAACCTCCTCATAGAACCCCAAAATTCCTCATAGAAACCTCAAATGTCCTCATGGAACCCCAAAATTCCTCAAGGGACCCCCAAAATTCCTCATAGAAACCTCAAAATTCCTCAAAAAAACCCCAAAATTCTTCATGGAACCCCCAAAACCTCCTCATAGAACCCCAAAATTCCTCGAGGAACCCCCAAAAATTCCTCATGGAACCCCAAAATTCCTCATGGAACCCCCAAAATCCCTTAGGAACCCCCAAAACCTCCTCATAGAACCCCAAAACCTCCTCATAGAACCCCCAAAATTCCTCATAGAAACCTCAAAATTCCTCAAAAAAACCCCAAAATTCTTCATAGAAACCCCAAAAATTCCTCAAAAAACCCCAAAATTCTTCAAAGAAACCCCAAAAATTCCTCAATGAAACCCCAAAACTCTTCATGGAACCCCAAAAATTGCTCAAAACCACCCCAAAATTCCTCAAGGAACCCCCAAAATTCCTCCAAGAATTTCAAAGTTTCCTCAAACAAACCCCAAAAATTCCTCAAGGAAACCTCAAAATTCCTCATGGAAACCCCAAAATTCTTCATGGAAACCCCAAAATTTCCTCATGGAACCCCAAAAATTCCCGGGGAACCCCAAAATTCTTCATGGAACCTTTAAATTCCTCCAAGAATTCCTCATAGAAACCTCAAAATTCCTCAAAAAATCCCCAAAATTCTTCCTGGAACCCCCAAAATTCCTCAAAAAAACCCCAAAATTCTTCATGGAAACCCCAAAATTTCTTCCTGGAACCCCAAAAATTCCCGGGGAACCCCAAAACCTCCTCATAGAACCCCAAAATTCCTCATAGAAACCTCAAATGTCCTCATGGAACCCCAAAATTCCTCAAGGGACCCCCAAAATTCCTCATAGAAACCTCAAAATTCCTCAAAAAAACCCCAAAATTCTTCATGGAACCCCCAAAACCTCCTCATAGAACCCCAAAATTCCTCGAGGAACCCCCAAAAATTCCTCATGGAACCCCAAAATTCCTCATGGAACCCCCAAAATCCCTTAGGAACCCCCAAAACCTCCTCATAGAACCCCAAAACCTCCTCATAGAACCCCCAAAATTCCTCATAGAAACCTCAAAATTCCTCAAAAAAACCCCAAAATTCTTCATAGAAACCCCAAAAATTCCTCAAAAAACCCCAAAACTCTTCATGGAAACCCCAAAAATTCCTCAATGAAACCCCAAAACTCTTCATGGAACCCCCAAAATTGCTCAAAACCACCCCAAAATTCCTCGAGGAACCCCCAAAATTCCTCCAAGAATTTCAAAGTTTCCTCAAACAAACCCCAAAAATTCCTCAAGGAAACCTCAAAATTCCTCATGGAAACCCCAAAAATTCTTCATGGAAACCCCAAAATTTCCTCATGGAACCCCAAAAATTCCCGGGGAACCCCAAAATTCTTCATGGAACCTTTAAATTCCTCCAAGAATTCCTCATAGAAACCTCAAAATTCCTCAAAAAATCCCCAAGATTCCTCATAGAAACCTCAAAATTTCTCAAAAAAACCCCAAAATTCTTCATGGAAACCCCAAATTTCTTCCTGGAACCCCAAAATTTCCTCAAGGAACCCCAAAAATTCCTCATGGAACCCCCAAAATTCCTCATAGAAACCTCAAAATTCCTCAAAAAATCCCCAAAATTCTTCCTGGAACCCCCAAAATTCCTCAAAAAAACCCCAAAATTCTTCATGGAACCCCCAAAATTTCTTCCTGGAACCCCAAAAATTCCCGGGGAACCCCAAAATTCCGCAGGGAACCCCAAATTCTTGCCCTCACCAGCAGCAGCGTTTCCAGGAGCCTCGTGCGGATCTCGGGCTCCTCCTCACTCTGGTGATCGGGAGGGAGGAACTGCAGGTCCACAGGCAGCTCTGGGGATAAAATATAAATAAAATTAAAATAAAAATAAAATAAAATAAAATAAAATAAAATAAAATAAAATAAAATAAAATAAAATGAAATAAAATAAAATAAATAAATATAATAAAATAAAAATAATAAAATAAAAATAAAAAAAAATAAAATCAAATCAAATCTGGTGCTCGGGAGGGAGGAACTGCAGGTCCACAGGCAGCTCTGGGGAATAAAATATAAATATAAATAAAATATAAATATAAATAAAATATAAATATAAATTAAATATAAATATAAATTAAATATAAAATATAATAAAATATAAAATCAAATCTGGTGCTCGGCAGGGAGGAACTGCAGATCCACAGGGAGCTCTGGGGAATAAATAAAATAAAATTAAATATAAATATAAATATAAATATAAATAGAAATAGAAATAGAAATAGAAATAGAAATAGAAATAGAAATTAAATATAAATATAAATTAAATATAAAATCAAATCAAATCAAATCAAATCTGGTGCTCGGGAGGGAGGAACTGCAGGTCCACAGGGAGCTCTGGGATAAATAAAATAAAATTAAATATAAATATAAATATAAATTAAATATAAAATCAAATGTAAAATAAAATATAATAAAATATAAAAAAAATATATAATAAAAAAACATCAAATCTGGTGCTCGGCAGGGAGGAACTGCAGGTCCACAGGGAGCTCTGGGGAGAAAATATAAATAAAATATAAATATAAATATAAATATAAATTAAATATAAATTAAATATAAAATATAATAAAATATAAAATCAAATCTGGTGATCGGGAGGGAGGAACTGCAGATCCACAGGGAGCTCTGGGGAATAAAATATAAAATATAAATAAAATAAAATTAAATATAATAAAATATAAAATAAAATATAATAAAATATAAAATAAAATATAATAAAATATAAAATCAAATCTGGTGCTTGGGAGGGAGGAACTGCAGGTCCACAGGGAGCTCTGGGGAATAAAATATAAATAAAATATAAATAAAATTAAAATATAAATATAAATAAAATATAAATATAAATTAAATATAAATTAAATATAAATATAAATTAAATATAAAATATAATAAAATATAAAATCAAATCTGGTGATCGGCAGGGAGGAACTGCAGGTCCACAGGGAGCTCTGGGATAAATAAAATAAAATTAAATATAAATATAAATATAAATATAAATATAAATATAAATATAAATATAAATATAAATACAAATATAAATATAAAAAGAAATATAAATATAAATATAAATATAAATATAAAAATAAATAGAAATATAAATAAAATATAAATATAAATTAAATATAAAATCAAATCAAATCAAATCAAATCTGGTGATCGGGAGGGAGGAACTGCAGGTCCACAGGGAGCTCTGGGGGGAAATAAAATATAAATAAAATATAAATTAAAATGTAAAATTAAATACAAAATAAAATGAAATAAAAATAATAAATTAAAATATAAAAAAATATAATAAAATATAAAATAAAATCTGGTGCTCAGGAGGGAGGAACTGCAGATCCATGGGCAGCTCTGGGATAAATAAAATAAAATTAAATATAAATATAAATATAAATATAAATATAAATATAAATATAAATATAAATATAAATATAAATTAAATATAAATATAAATTAAATATAAAATCAAATCAAATCAAATCAAATCTGGTGCTCGGCAGGGAGGAACTGCAGGTCCACAGGGAGCTCTGGGGGGATAAAATATAAATAAAATTAAATATAAATATAAATTAAATATAAATTATAATAAAATATAAAATCAAATCTGGTGCTCGGGAGGGAGGAACTGCAGGTCCACAGGGAGCTCTGGGATAAATAAAATAAAATTAAATATAAATATAAAAAGAAATATAAATATAAATATAAATATAAATTAAATATAAATATAAATTAAATATAAAATCAAATCAAATCAAATCAAATCTGGTGATCGGGAGGGAGGAACTGCAGGTCCACGGGGAGCTCTGGGATAAATAAAATAAAATTAAATATAAATATAAATATAAATTAAATATAAATATAAATTAAATATAGAATAAAATGAAATAAAATATAATAAAATATAAAATCAAATCTGGTGATCGGGAGGGAGGAACTGCAGGTCCACAGGGAGCTCTGGGGAATAAAATAAAATAAAATTAAATATAAATATAAATATAAATTAAATATAAATATAAATTAAATATAAAATCAAATCAAATCAAATCAAATCTGGTGCTCGGGAGGGAGGAACTGCAGGTCCACAGGGAGCTCTGGGATAAATAAAATAAAATTAAATATAAATATAAAAAGAAATATAAATATAAATATAAATATAAATTAAATATAAATATAAATTAAATATAAAATAAAATCAAATCAAATCAAATCTGGTGCTCGGGAGGGAGGAACTGCAGATCCACAGGCAGCTCTGGGGGGAAATAAAATATAAATAAAATATAAATTAAAATGTAAAATTAAATACAAAATAAAATGAAATAAAAATAATAAATTAAAATATTAAAAAATATAATAAAATATAAAATAAAATCTGGTGCTCGGGAGGGAGGAACTGCAGATCCATGGGCAGCTCTGGGATAAATAAAATAAAATTAAATATAAATATAAATATAAATATAAATATAAATATAAATATAAATATAAATATAAATATAAATATAAATATAAATATAAATATAAATTAAATATAAAATCAAATATAAAATCAAATCTGGTGCTCGGGAGGGAGGAACTGCAGGTCCACAGGCAGCTCTGGGGAATAAAATATAAATAAAATTAAATATAAATAAAATAAAATAAAATAAATATAATAAAATCAAATATAAAATAAAATAAAATATAAAATAAAATCTGGTGCTTGGGAGGGAGGAACTGCAGGTCCACAGGCAGCTCTGGGGGGATAAATATAAATTAAAATTAAATATAAATAAAATATAAAATACAATGTAAAATTAAATATAAATAAAATAAAATAAAATAAATATAATAAAATCAAATATAAAATAAAATAAAATATAAAATAAAATCTGGTGCTTGGGAGGGAGGAACTGCAGATCCACGGGCAGCTCTGGGGGGATAAAATATAAATAAAATAAAAAATAAAATAAAATAAAATAAAATAAAATATAAAAAAATAAAATAAAATACAATAAAATAAAAAATAAATAAAATATAATAAAAAATATATAAACAAAATAAAAAATATAATATAAAATAAAATAAAATATAAAATAAAATATAAAATAAAATATTTTTAAAAATTTAAAAAAATTTAAAAAAATACAATAAAAAATAAAATAAAATACAATAAAATGTAAAATAAAATAAAATACCAAAAAAGTTCCCCAAAAAATCCAAGAAAATCCCTGAAAAATCCCCAAAAATATAAAAAAATCAAAAAAAAATTCCCAAAAAATACCAAAAGTTTCCCCAAAATTCCAAAAAAAATCCCAAAAGTTCCCCAAAAAATTCCCAAAAAATTCCCCCAAAATTCCCCAAAATTCCCCCCAAAAAATCTTTAAAAAGTCCAAAAAAATCCCCAAAAAATTCCAAAAAAACCCCAAAAAAATTCCAAAAATAGAAAATAAAAATTAAAAAAAATCCCCCAAAATCCCAAAAAAATCCCCAAAAATTCCAAAAAATTCCAAAAAAATCCCCAAAAAATCTGAAAAAATCCCCAAAAAATCCCAAAAAATCCAAGAAAATTCCCAAAAAATTCCCAAAAAATTCCCAAAAAATCCCAGAAAATTCCCAAAAAATTCCCAAAAAATTCCCAAAAAATCCAAAAATTTCTGAAGAAAATCCCCAAAAAATCCCCCAAAAATTCCAAAAAATCCCTCAAAAATTCCCTAAAAATCCAAAAAAAATTCCCAAAAATTACCAAAAAAATCCCCAAAAAAATCCCCCAAAATACAAAAAAAATCCCCAAAAATTTGCAGAAAAATTCCAAAAAAAAATCCCAAAAATTCCCCCCCAAAAAACCCCCAAAAATTTTCTCAAAATTTCCCCCAAAAATCCACCAAAAATTCCCCAAAAAATCCAAAAATTCCCCAAAAATCCAAAAGAATTCCCAAAAAAATCCCAAAAAAATATCCAAAAAATCCCCAAAAATTCTGGAAAAAATCCCCCAAAAAATCCTTACAAATCCCCAAAAAATTCAAAAAAAAAAATCCCCTTAAAAATACCCAAAATCCAAAAAAAATCCAAAAAAATCCCCAAAAATCCCTAAAAATATAAAATAAAAATTAAAAAAGTCCCCAAAATTTCACAAAAATTCCACCAAAAATTCAAAAAAAATTCGCTAAAAATTCCCAAAAAATCCGTAAAAATCCCCCAAAAATTCTCAAAAAATCCCCCAAAAAAACCCTGAAAATCCCAATGAAATCCCCAAAAATATAAAATAAAAATTTAAAAAAAATCCCCCAAAATCCCAAAAAATAAAAAATAATCCCCAAAAAAATCCCCAAAAATTCCAACAAAACCCCCCTAAAAATACCCAAAAATTCCCCCAAAAAATCCAAGAAAATTCCCAAAAAAATCCCCCAAAAATTCAAAAAAATCCCCAAAAAATCCCCAAAATTTCCGAAAAAATCCACAAAAAATCCCCAAAAATCCCCAAAAAATCCCCAGAAATATAAAATAAAAATTTAAAAAAATCCCCCAAAATCCCAAAAATTTCCGAAAAATTTCCGAAAAAATTCCAAAAAAATCCCAAAAAATCCCCAAAAAATTCGCTAAAAATCCCCAAAAAATCCCCCAAAAATTCCCAAAAAAATGCCCCAAAAAATCCAAGAAAATTCCCAAAATTCCAAAAAAATCCCCCCAAAAAATCTGAAAAAATCCCCCAAAAATCCAAAAAAATCCCCCAAAAATTTCAAAAAGCCCCAAAAATTTTCAAAAAAAATCCCCAAAATTTTCGAAAAAAATCTGAAATTTTCCCATAAAATCCCCAAAAAATCCCCCCCAAAAATTCCCAAAAATTCCAAAAATCCATAAGGATCCCCCAAAAAATCCAAAAAAAATCCAAAAAAAATCCCAAAAATTCCCAAAAAATCACCCCCAAAATTCAAAAAAACATTTGCAAAAAATCCCCCCCCCAAAAAAAAAGAAAAAATTCCAAAAATATCCGAAAAAATTCCAAAAAATTCCCCCAAAAATCGGACAAAATTCCCAAAAATTCCCCAAAATATCCCCCCAAAAATTCCCCAAAAAATTCGCTAAAAATTCCAAAAAATGCCCCAAAAAATCCAAAAAATTCAAAAAAATGCCCCAAAAAATTCCAAAAAAATGCCCCAAAAAATCTACGAAAATGCCCAAAAATCCAAAAAAATTCCCAAAAATTCCCCAAAAAATTCCCAAAAAATCCCCCAAAAATCCCCAAAAATATAAAATTAAAATTCAAAAAAAAAATCCCAAAAATTTCCAAAAAAAATTCCAAAAAAAATCCCAAAAATCCCACAAAAATTCCCCCCAAAATTTAAAAAAAATCGCTAAAAGTCGCTAAAAATCCCGACGAAATCCCAAAAAATTTCAAAAAAAAAATCCGAAAAAATTCCCTAAAAAAATTCCCAAAAAAATCCCCCAAAAAATCCTAAAAAATTCCCAAAAAATCAAAAAAAAATCCCAAAAATTCCCAAAAAAATCCCCAAAAATATCCCAAAAATTCAAACAAAACCCCCTAAAAATACCCAAAAATTCCCCCAAAAAATCCAAGAAAATTCCCCCAAAAAATCCCCCAAAAATTCCAAAAAATCCCCAAAAAATCCCCAAAATTTCCGAAAAAATCCACAAAAAATCCCTAAAAATTCCCCAAAAAATCCCCAAAAATCCCCAAAAAATCCCCAAAAATATAAAATAAAAATTTAAAAAAATCCCCCAAAATCCCAAAAATTTCCGAAAAAATTCCAAAAAAATCCCAAAAAATCCCCAAAAAATTCGCTAAAAATCCCAAAAAAAGCCCAAAAAAATTCCCAAAAAAATGCCCCAAAAAATCCAAGAAAATTCCCAAAATTCCAAAAAAATCCCCCCAAAAAATCTGAAAAAATCCCCCAAAATCCAAAAAAATCCCCAAAAATTCCAAAAAACCCCCAAAAATTTCCGAAAAAAATCCAAAAAAATTTTCGAAAAAAATCTGAAATTTTCCCATAAAATCCCCAAAAAATCCCCCCCAAAAATTCCCAAAAATTCCAAAAATCCATAAGGATCCCCCAAAAAATCCCCAAAAAATCCAAAAAAAATCCCAAAAATTCCCAAAAAATCACCCCCAAAATTCAAAAAAACATTTGCAAAAAATCCCCCCCCAAAAAAAAAGAAAAAATTCCAAAAATATCCGAAAAAATTCCAAAAAATTCCCCCAAAAATCGGACAAAATTCCCAAAAATTCCCCAAAATATCCCCCCAAAAATTCCCAAAAAAATTCGCTAAAAATTCCAAAAAATGCCCCAAAAAATCCAAAAAATTCAAAAAAATGCCCCAAAAAATTCCAAAAAAATGCCCCAAAAAATCTACGAAAATGCCCAAAAATCCAAAAAAATTCCCAAAAATTCCCCAAAAAATTCCCAAAAAATCCCCCAAAAATCCCCAAAAATATAAAATTAAAATTCAAAAAAAAATCCCAAAAATTTCCAAAAAAATTCCAAAAAAAATCCCAAAAATCCCACAAAAATTCCCCCCAAAATTAAAAAAAAATTGCTAAAAGTCGCTAAAAATCCCGACGAAATCCCAAAAAATTCCAAAAAATTTCCAAAAAAAAAATCCGAAAAAATTCCCTAAAAAAATTCCCAAAAAAATCCCCCAAATAATCCTAAAAAATTCCCAAAAAATCAAAAAAAAATCCCAAAAATTCCCAAAAAAATCCCCAAAAATATCCCAAAAATTCAAACAAAACCCCCTAAAAATACCCAAAAATTCCCCCAAAAAATCCCCCAAAAATTCCAAAAAATCCCCGAAAAATCCCCAAAATTTCTGAAAAAATCCACAAAAAATCCCTAAAAATCCCCCCAAAATCCCCAAAAATATAAAACAAAAATTCAAAAAAAAATCCCAAAAATTTCCAAAAAAAATTCCAAAAAAATCCCCAAAATTCCACAAAAAATCCCTCCAAAAAATTCCGAAAAAAATCCCAAAAATTCTCCAAAAAAATTCCCAAAAAAATCCTCAAAAAATCCCAAAAAATCCCCAAAAATATAAAAAAATTCGAAAAAAATTCCCAAAAAATACCAAACGTTCCCCCAAAATCCCCCAGAAGTTCCCCAAAAAATTCCAAAAAAAATCCCCAAAAAAATTCCCAAAGAATCCCAAAAAAGTCCTCAAAAAATCCAAAAAAATCCCCCAAAAATTCCAAAAAAACCCCAAAAATTTCTGAAAAAAAATCCCAAAAATTTTCGAAAAAAATCTGAAAAATTTCCCATAAAATCCCCCCCAAAAAAATTCCCAAAAATTCCCAAAAAATTCCCCAAAATCCCGAATTCCCCAATGTCACTCACGCTCCATCTCGTGCTCCGTGAGCTCCATGTTCCCGGCCAGGGGCAGCAGCAGCCTGGGCAGCGCCTCCAGCTCAGGGCTCAGCAGCCGCTCGTGGTTCTCTGCCAGGGCATTGGGGAACCTCAGCACCACATCCCAGCTGCAATTCCCAATCCACGTTCCTAATCCTAATCCTGATCCCAGTCCCTGTTCCTAATCCCATTCCTAATCCCATTCCCAATCCACGTTCCTAATCCTAATCCTGGTCCCTGTTCCTAATCCCATTCCTAATCCTGTTCCCAATCCCCATTCCTAATCCCAGTCCCATTCCGAATCACAGTCCCAATCCCATTCCCAGTCCCCCTTCCTAATCCCATTCCTAATCCCAATCCTGTTCCTAATCCCATTCCCAATCCCCATTCCTAATCCCAATCCTGTTCCCATTCCCATTCCTAATCCCATTCCTAATCCCAATCCTGTTCCCATTCCTAATCTCAATCCCATCCCAATCCCTGTTCCTAATCCCATTCCTAATCCCGTTCCCAATCCCTGTTCCTAATCCTAATCCCAATCCTGTTCCCACTCCCCATTGCTAATCCTAATCCCAATCCCCGTTCCTAATCCCATTCCTAATCCTGTTCCCAATCCCCGTTCCTAATCCTAATCCCAATCCTGTTCCCACTCCCCGTTCCTAATCCTAATCCTAATCCCAGTCCCATTCCCAATCCCTGTTCCTAATCCCAGTTCTGTTCCCAATCCCTGTTCCTAATCCCATTCCCATTCCTAATCCCATTCCTAATCCCAATCCCATTCCCATTCCTAATCCCGTTCCCAATCCCAGTCCTAATCCCATTCCTAATCCCAGTCCCGTTCCTAATCCCATTCCCAGTCCCGTTCCTAATCCCATTCCCATGCCCAATCCCAATCCAAGTCCCAATCCCATTCCTAATCCCAGTCCCATTCCTAATCCCATTCCCAGTCCCTATCCCAATCCCAATCCCGGTCCTAATCCCATTCCCATTCCCAATCCCAATCCCAATCCAAGTCCCAATTCCATTCCTAATCCCAATCCCAATCCCATTCCCATTCCCAATCCCATTCCTAATCCCATTCCCATCACAATCTTATTCCCATCCCAATCCCGATCCCATCCCCATCCCAATCCCATATCCTGATCCCAACCCAATCCCATATCGTGATCCCAATCCCATCCCCATCCCCAATCCCAATCCCATTCCCATCCCATTGCCAATCCCATTTCAATCTAATCCCGTCCCCAATCCCATAACCTGATCCCATCCCATTCCCAATCCCATTCCCATCCCACTCCCATATCGTGATCCCAATCCCATTCCCAATCCCATCCCCATCCCAACCCCATTCCCAATCTTATTCCCATCCCATTCTTGATCCCAATCCCATATCCTGATCCCACCCCATTCCCAATCTTATTCCCAATCCCATCCCATTCCCAATCCCATGCCAACCCCAATCCCATATCCTGATCCCATCCCAATCCCATTCCCAGCCAGTGAATATTCCCAAAAATCCCAATTTGAGCCCATTCCCTCAATCCTAATCCCATTCCCATCCCAATCCCATATCCTGTTCCCATTCTTAATCCCAATCCCAATTCAAATCCCATTCCTGTTCCCAATCCCAATCCCATATCTTGATCCCATTGCCATCCCCACCCCATTCCCAATCTTATTCCCAACCCCAATCCCATTCCCAGCCAGTGAATATTCCTAAAAATCCCAATTTGAGCCAATCCTAATCCCATTCCTAATCCCAATCCCAAAACCATTTCCCATTCCTAAACCTATTCCCAATCCTAATCCCATTCCTAATCCCAATCCCAATTCAAATCCCATTCCCGTTCCCAATCCCAATCCCATTCCCATCCAAATCCCATATCCTGATCCCATCCCCAATCCCATTCCCTCTTCCCATTCCCAACCCCAATCTTATTCCCATCCCATTCCCAACCCCATTTCAATCCCATTCCCAACCCCATTTCAATCCCAATCCCAATCCCATCCCATTCTTGATCCCAATCCCATATCCTGATCCCATCCCAATCCCATTCCCATCCCAATCCCATATCGTGATCCCAATCCCATCCCAATCCCATCCCCATCCCATGCCCAATCCCAATCCCAGTCCCAATCCCAATCTTATTCCCAATCCTATCCCAACCCCAACCCCAACCCCAATCCCAATCCCACCCCATTCCCATTCCCATCCCATTCTTGATCCCAATTTTCCCAAAAGTCCCAATTTGAGCCCATTCCCTCTTCCCCCATCCCTTTACCCCTCGGAGCAGATCCCAAACTCCCCCTGGATCCCCTCAATCCCAGTTTTCTCCAGCAGACGGGAACTCCCCAGAGTTCCTCAGTTTCCCCAGAGCAACTCCCCCATTCCCAATCCCATTCCCAATCCCAGTCCCAATCCCATTCCCAATCCCAGTCCCAATCTCGTTCTCAATCCCAATCCCAATCTTGTTCCCATTCCCACCCTGAGGAGCTCTGGGATGATTCCATTCCCATCTCAATCCCAATCCCAATCCCAATCCAAATCCTATTTCCCATCCCATTCCCATTCCTAATCCCAGTCCCAACCCCATTCCCATTGCATTCCCAATCCATTCCTAATCCCAATCCCTATCCAAATCCCATTCCTAATCCCAATCTCAATCCCAATAAAATTCCCAATCAATTCCTAATCCCAATCCTAATCCCAATCCCATTCATAATCCCAATCCTAATCCCAATTCCGTTCCCATTCCCATCCCAATCCCAATTCCATGCCAATCCCAATCCCAATCTCAATCCCATTCCCAATCCCTTTCCTAATCCCAATCCCATTTCTGTCCCCACCATCCCAGAGGGTCGGGATTTCGGGATCTCACTTGGATCCCATTCCTGTTCCCATTCCCATTCCCACCCTGAAGAGCTCTGGGATGATTCCATTCCCATCTCAATCCCAATCCCAATCCAAATCCTATTTCCCATCCCATTCCCATTCCTAATCCCAGACCCATTCCTAATCCCAGTCCCAATCCCATTCCCATTCTTAATCCCATTCCCATTCCCAATCCTATTCCCATCCCAATCCCATATCCTGATCCCAATCCCAATCCCAATCCCAACTCCCCCTGGCTCCCCTCAATCCCCGATTTCTCCAGGATCAGCCCCACCAGGCGCCCCCACAAAATTCCCCATCCCATTCCTGGCCTCATTCCCACATTCCCAAACCCAAAATTCCCAAAATTCCCAAATGTTACCGTGCTGGAAGCAGCAGTTCTGCAGCGCTGCATTCCCATAGATTCCATATATCCCATATATCCCATTTATCCCATAAATGCCATTTATCCCACATGTCCCACATATCCCATATATCCCACATGTCCCACATATCCCATATATCCCACATGTCCCATATATCCCATACATCCCATTGATCCCATAAACCCCATATATCCCATAAATCCCATACATCCCATATCCCACATATCCCATATAAACCATAAACCATATATCCCATATCCCATATATCCCATACATCCCATATCCCATATAAACCATAAACCATATATCCCACATGTCCCACATATCCCATATATCCCATTTATCCCATATCCCACGTATCCCATTTATCCCATACATCCCCCATATCCCACACATCCCCTATATCCCCTAAATCCCATAAATCCCATACATTTCCTATATCCCCTAAATCCCCTAAATCCCCTATTCCCAGGTTTTACCGTGCTGGAAGCAGCAGTTCCTCAGTGCTCCATTCCCATATCCCATTGATCCCATACATCCCATATATCCCCTATATCCCATACATCCCATATATCCCAAATATCCCATAAATCACACATATCCCACATATCCCATAAATCCCACATATCCCATATATCCCTTACACCCCATAAATTCCAGATATCCCATATCCTATATATCCCACATATCCCATATATCCCATACATCCCACATATCCCATATATCCCATTTATCCCATATCCCACATATCCTATTTATCCCATATCCAATATATCCCACATATCCCCTATATCCCATTTATCCCATAAATCCCTTCAATCCCCTAAATCCCAAATTCCCAGGTTTTCCCTTGCTGGAAGGAGCAGTTCCACAGCGCTGCATCCCCATATCCCACATATCCCATATAGCCCATTTATCCCATAAATCCCGTAAATCCCTAAATCCCCTATTCCCAGTTTTTACCGTGCTGGAAGCAGCAATTCCACAGTGCTCCATTCCCATATCCCATACATCCCATACATCCCCTATATCCCACATATCCCCCATATACCCTAAATCCCATATATCCCATAAATCCCATAAATCCCCTAAATCCCCTAAATCCCATCAATCCCCTATTCCCAGGTTTTCCCCTACTTATCCCATACATCCCATACATCCCATACATCCCATTGATCCCATATATCCCATTGATCCCATAAATCCCACATATCCCATTGATCCCATAAATCCCAGATATCCCATATATCCCATAAATCCCACATATCCCATACATCCCCTAAATCCCATATATCCCCTTTATCCCATAAATCCCACATATCCCATTTATGTCATATATCCCATACAACCCCTATATCTCATTTATCCCATAAATCCCACATATCCCACATATTCCATATATCCCTTACATCCCATAAATCCCAGATATCCCATACATCCCATACATCCCATATCCCATATATCCCATATAAAGCCATATATCCCATATCCCACATACCCCATTTATCCCCTATCTCACTTATCCCATATATCCCATATATCCCATTGATCCCATAAATCCCATAAATCCCATATCCCACATATCCCATAAATCCCACATATCCCATATATCCCACATATTCTACTTATTCCATATATCCCATATCTCCCATACATCCCATATCTCCCATAAATCCCATTGATCCCATAAATCCCATAAATCCCATTGATCCCATATATCCCATATATCCCATATCCCCTATATCCCATATAAACCATATATCCCATATCCCATATATCCCACATATGCCATATATCCCTTACATCCCATAAATCCGAGATATCCCATATCCCATATCCCATATATCCCATATCCCATATATCCCATATAAACCATACATCCCATATCCCACATATCCCATATATCCTATTGATCCCATAAATCCCAGATATCCCATACATCCCATATCCCACATATCCCATATATCCCATACATCCCATTTATCCCCTAAATCCCCTAAATCCCATATATCCCTAAATCCCCTATTCCCAGTTTTACCGTGCTGGAAGCAGCAGTTCCTCAGCGTTCCATTCCCATATCCCACATATCCCACACATCCCCTATATCTGATTTATCCCATAAATCCCACATATCCCATATATCCCATATATCCCATAAATCCCCTAAATCCCTAAATCCCATAAATCCCCTATATCCCATAAATCCCATATATCCCATAAATTCCACATATCCCATACATCCCATTGATCCCATTTCTCCCACATATCCCATACATCCCCTAAATCCCATATATCCCATACATCCCATATATCCCCTATATCCCATAAATCCCTAAATCCCATAAATCCCCTAAATCCCCTAAATCCCTAAATCCCCTATTCCCAGTTTTACCGTGCTGGAAGCAGCAGTTCCACAGCGCTGCATTCCCATATCCCATACATCCCATACATCCCATACATCCCATATATCCCATTTATCTCATATCCCATACATCCCATAAATCCCATACATCCCCTATATCCCACATATCCCATAAATCCCCTAAATCCCATAAATCCCCTATTCCCGGTTTTACCGTGCTGGAAGCAGCAATTCCACAGCGCTGCATTCCCATATCCCACATATCCCATATATGCAATATATCCCATATCCCACATATCCCATATATGCAATATATCCCATATCCCACATATCCCATATATCCCATACATCCCATTTATTCCACACATCCCCTAAATCCCCTAAATCCCCTAAATCCCTAAATCCCATATTCCCCGTTTTACCGTGCTGGAAGCAGCAGTTCCACAGTGCTCCATTCCCATATCCCATACATCCCATACATCCCATATATCCCATACATCCCCTAAATCCCATTGATCCCATACATCCCCTAAATCCCATAAATCCCATAAATCCCCTAAATCCCCTAAAGCCCCTAAATCCCCTATTCCTGGTTTTTACCGTGCTGGAAGCAGCAATTCCTCAGTGCTCCATTCCCATATCCCATACATCCCCTAAATCCTGTAAATCCCATTTATCCCCTAAATCCCCTAAATCCCATAAATCCCTAAATCCCTAAATCCCCTATTCCCGGTTTTTACCGTGCTGGAAGCAGCAATTCCAGAGTGCTCCATTCCCATATCCCATACATCCCATACATCCCATAGATCCCATACATCCCATAAATCCCATATATCCCATAAATCCCCTATTCCCAGTTTTTCCCGTGCTGGAAGCAGCAGTTCCACAGTGCCCCATTCCCATATCCCATATATCCCATTTAACTCATATCCCATTTATCCCATATCCCACACATCCCATATATCCCATAAATCCCACATATCCCATAAATCCCCTAAATCCCATAATTCCCCTATTCCCAGTTTTACCGTGCTGGAAGCAGCAATTCCTCAGCGTTCCATTCCCATATCCCACATATCCCACACATCCCACACATCCCATATATCCCATTTATCCCATAAATCCCCTATATCCCTAAATCTCCTATTCCCGGTTTTACTGTGCTGGAAGCAGCAGTTCCACAGTGCCCCATTCCCATATCCCACATATCCCATTTAACTCATATCCCATTTATCCCATATCCCATACATCCCCTAAATCCCTATATCCCATAAATCCCATAAATCCCATACATCCCATAATTCCCCTATTCCCGGTTTTTACCGTGCTGGAAGCAGCAGTTCCACAGCGCTGCATTCCCATATCCCGTACATCCCATTTATCCCATAAATCCCATACATCCCCTAAATCCCCTAAATCCCATTGATCCCATACATCCCATAAATCCCATAAATCCCTAAATCCCCTATATCCCATACATCCCATAATTCCCCTATTCCCAGTTTTACCGTGCTGGAAGCAGCAATTCCTCA
Organism: Agelaius tricolor; assembly: GCF_023055355.1. NCBI lineage: Eukaryota > Metazoa > Chordata > Aves > Passeriformes > Icteridae > Agelaius > Agelaius tricolor. Next base: position 358,791 of record NW_027269360.1, on the reverse strand, counting down.
GCGCTGCATTCCCATATCCCATACATCCCATACATCCCACATATCCCATAAATCCCCTAAACCCCCTATATCCCATTTATCCCATAAATCCCATATATCCCATATATCCCATATATCCCATAAATCCCATAAATCCCATATATCCCATAATTCCCCTATTCCCGGTTTTACCGTGCTGGAAGCAGCAATTCCACAGCGCTGCATTCCCATATCCCATATGTCCCATTTAACTCATATCCCATTTATCCCATATCCCACACATCCCATATATCCCATTTATCCCATACATCCCCTATATCCCATAATTCCCCTATTCCCGGTTTTACCGTGCTGGAAGCAGCAGTTCCACAGCGCTGCATTCCCATATCCCGTACATCCCATTTATCCCATAAATCCCATACATCCCCTAAATCCCTATATCCCATAAATCCCTAAATCCCATTTATCCCATAATTCCCCTATTCCCGGTTTTACCGTGCTGGAAGCAGCAGTTCCACAGTGCCCCATTCCCATATCCCATACATCCCATACATTCCCTATATCCCACACATCCCCTAAATCCCTATATCCCATAAATCCCATAAATCCCATATATCCCATAATTCCCCTATTCCCGGTTTTACCGTGCTGGAAGCAGCAGTTCCTGATCGCCCCCACAATTCCCCTCCTCAGCTCCACGTCCGGGCAGCGCAGCAGGGCCAGGAGCCGCCTCAGAACCCGCCTGGAAAACCCCAAAATGATAAAAAAACCACCCCAAAATCACAATTCCGGTCTTGGTTCTCAAAATTAAAATAATTCCCAATAAATAAAATTAAATTAAATTAATAAAACTTAAAAAAATGGCAAAAATTACCACAGAAATTGCAAAATTCACACCGAAAATCACCCAAAAATTCACCCAAAAATTCACAAAAAAAATCACAAAAAAATCACAAAAAAATACAATTGCAGCCTTGGTTCTCAGAAATAAAAATAATTCCCAACAAATAAAATAAAATTAAATTAATAAAACTTAAAAAAATGGCAAAAATTACCACAGAAATCGCAACATTCACCCAAAAAATCACAAAAAAAATGACAAAAAAACCACCCCAAATTCACAATTCCAGCCTTGGTTCTCAGAAATAAAAATAATTCCCAATAAATAAAGTAAAATTAAATAAATAAAATCAAAAAGATGGCAAAAATTACCACAGAAAATGCAAAATTCACCAAAAAATCACAAAAAAAATCACAAAAAAAATCACCAAAAAATCACCAAAAAAATCACCAAAAAATTACAATTCCAGCCTTGGTTCTCAGAAATAAAAGTAATTCCCAAAAATAAAATAAAATAAAATAAATAAAATTTTAAAAAATTGCAAAAATTACCACAAAAATCGCAAAATTCACCCAAAAAAATCACCCAAAAATCACCCAAAAATCACAAAAAAATTACAATTCCAGCCTTGGTTCTCAGAAATAAAAATGATTCCCAAAAAATAAAGTAAAATTAAATAAATAAAATCAAAAAAATGGCAAAAATTACCACAGAAATCGCAAAATTCACCCAAAAATTCACCCAAAAATTCACAAAAAAAATCACAAAAAAATCACAAAAAACCACCCCAAAATCACAATTCCAGCCTTGGTTCTCAGAAATAAAAATAATTCCCAACAAAGAAAATAAAATTAAATTAATAAAATAAAAAAAATCGCAAAAATGACCACAGAAATCGCAAAATTCACCCAAAAAATCACCCAAAAAATCACAAAAAAATCACAAAAAATCACAAAAAAATTACAATTCCAGCCTTTGTTCTCAGGAATAAAAATAATTCCCAACAAATAAAGTAAAATTAAATAAATAAAATTTAAAAAATGGCAAAAATTACCACAGAAAATGCAAAATTCACCCAAAAAATCACAAAAAAACCCCCACAAAAAAATCACAAAAAACCACCCCAAAATCACAATTGCAGCCTTGGTTCTCAGAAATAAAAATAATTCCAAGAAATAAAGTAAAATTAAATAAATAAAATCAAAAAAATTGCAAAAATTACCACAGAAAATGCAAAATTCACCCAAAAAATTACAAAAAAACCACCCCAAAATGACAATTGTGGCCTTGGTTCTCAGAAATAAAAATGATTCCCAACAAATAAAATAAAATAAAATAAATAAATTTTAAAAAATTGCAAAAATTACCACAGAAATCACAAAATTCACCCAAAAATTCACAAAAAAAAAAATCACAAAAAAATCACAAAAAAATCACCCCAAAATCACAATTGCAGCCTTGGTTCTCAGAAATAAAAATAATTCCCAAGAAATAAAGTAAAATTAAATAAATAAAATCAAAAAAATCGCTAAAATTACCACAGAAATCACAAAATTCACCAAAAAAAATCACATAAAAATCACCAAAAAATCACCAAAAAATCACCAAAAAAATCACCAAAAAATTACAATTCCAGCCTTGGTTCTCAGAAATAAAAGTAATTCCCAAAAATAAAATAAAATAAAATAAATAAAATTTTAAAAAATTGCAAAAATTACCACAAAAATCGCAAAATTCACCCAAAAAAATCACCCAAAAATCACCCAAAAATCACAAAAAAATTACAATTCCAGCCTTGGTTCTCAGAAATAAAAATGATTCCCAAGAAATAAAGTAAAATTAAATAAATAAAATCAAAAAAATGGCAAAAATTACCACAGAAATCGCAAAATTCACCCAAAAAATCACCCAAAAATCACAAAAAAATCACAAAAAATCCAGCCCAAATTCAGAATTGAAGCCTTGGTTCTCAGAAATAAAAATAATTCCCAAGAAATAAAATAAAATTAAATAAATAAATTTTAAAAAAAGGCAAAAATTATCACAAAAATCGCAAAATTCACCCAAAAATCACCCTAAAAATCACAAAAAAATCACAAAAAAATCACAAAAAATCACAAAAAAATTACAATTCCAGCCTTGGTTCTCAGAAATAAAAATGATTCCCAACAAATAAAATAAAATTAAAATAAATTAAATTAAAAAGTGGCAAAAATTATCACAAAAATCGCAAAATTCACAGAAAAAAAACCCCAAAAAATCACAAAAAAATCGGCCCAAAATCACAATTCCAGCCTTGGTTCTCAGAAATAAAAATGATTCCAAAATAATCAAATCAAATAAAATAAATAAAATTTGAAAAAAGCCAAAAATGACCACAAAAATCGCAAAATTCACCCAAAAAATCACCCAAAAATCACAAAAAAATCACAAAAAACCACCCCAAAATCACAATTGCAGCCTTGGTTCTCAGAATTAAAATAATTCCCAACAAAGAAAATAAAATTAAATTAATAAAATAAAAAAAATCGCAAAAATGACCACAGAAATCGCAAAATTCACCCAAAAAATCACCCAAAAAATCACAAAAAAATCACAAAAAATCACAAAAAAATGACAATTCCAGCCTTTGTTCTCAGGAATAAAAATAATTCCCAACAAATAAAGTAAAATTAAATAAATAAAATTTAAAAAATGGCAAAAATTACCACAGAAAATGCAAAATTCACCCAAAAAATCACAAAAAAACCCCCACAAAAAAATCACAAAAAACCACCCCAAAATCACAATTGCAGCCTTGGTTCTCAGAAATAAAAATAATTCCCAAGAAATAAAGTAAAATTAAATAAATAAAATCAAAAAAATTGCAAAAATTACCACAGAAAATGCAAAATTCACCCAAAAAATTACAAAAAAACCACCCCAAAATGACAATTGTGGCCTTGGTTCTCAGAAATAAAAATGATTCCCAACAAATAAAATAAAATTAAATAAATAAAATTTAAAAAATTGCAAAAATTACCACAAAAATCGCAAAATTCACCCAAAAAATGACCCAAAAATCACCAAAAAAATCACCAAAAAATCACAAAATAATCACAAACAAATCACAAAAAATGACAATTGCAGCCTTGGTTCTCAGAAATAAAAATGATTCCCAACAAATAAAGTAAAATTAAATAAATAAAATCAAAAAAATGGCAAAAATTACCACAGAAAATGCAAAATTCACCCAAAAAAATTACAAAAAAACCACCCCAAAATGACAATTCCGGCCTTGGCTCTCAGAAATAAAAATAATTCCCAAAAATAAAATAAAATTAAATAAATAAAATAAAAAAAATTCCCATTTTCGATTCCCTCTCACCCCTCAGGCTCTAGCAGGGCCCGAACACCAACAGGGGCCAAAATTTAAAATAAAAATAAAAATTAAAATAAAAATAAAAATTCCCATTTTTGATTCCCCCTCACCCCTCAGGCTCCAGCAGGGCCCGAGCTCCGCCGGGGACCGAAATTAAAAATAAAAATAAAAATAAAATTAAAATAAAAATTCCCATTTTTGATTTTCCCTCACCCCTCAGGCTCCAGCAGGGCCCCGATCTCCGCCGGGGGTCGAAATTTAAAATAAAAATAAAAATAAAAATAAAAATAAAGATAAAAATAAAAATTCCCATTTTTGATTCCCCCCTCACCCCTCAGGCTCCAGCAGCACCCCGGGCTCCGCTGGGGACTGAAATTTAAAATATTTTTATAAATATCAAATAAAAATTCCCATTTTTTATTCCCAATTTTCTGTCACCCCTCAGGCTCCAGCAGGGCCCAAGCTCTGCCGGGAGCCAAAATTTAAAATATAAAATAAAAACAAAACTAAAACTAAAAATTCCCCCTCACCCCTCAGGCTCCAGCAGGGCCCCGAGCTCCGCCGGGGACCGAAATTTAAAATAAAAATAAAAATAAAAATAAAAATAAAAATAAAAATAAAAATAAAAATAAAAATTCCCATTTTTGATTTTCCCTCACCCTGAGGGCTCCAGCAGCGCCCGGCAGCCCTCAGGAGCCGAAATTTAAAATAAAAATTCCCATTTTTGATTCCCTCTCACCCTGAGGGCTCCAGCAGCGCCCGGCGGCCCTCGGGGGCCTGGCTGAGGTTGCAGAGCAGCTGAAGTGTAAAATAAAATAAAATAAAAAAATTAAAAATTCCCATTTTTTATTCCCCCTCACCCTGAGGGCTCCAGCAGCACCTGGCGGCCCTCGGGGGCCTGGCTGAGATTGCAGAGCAGCTGCAATATAAAATAAAATAAAATAAAATAAAATAAAATAAAATAAAATAAAATAAAATAAAATAAAACAAAATAAAATTCCCATTTCTTATTCCAGCTCACCCTGAGGGCTCCAGCAGCACCTGGCGGCCTTCGGGGGCCTGGCTGAGGTTGCAGAGCAGCGCCCCGAGCTCCCCCGGCGGCCGCTCCGCGCTCAGCGCCCGCAGCAGCAGCGACTCCGCTTCGGGACCCAGCGCCCGCAGCACCCGCGGCGCCGCCGCCGCGTCCCGGCTCAGGTTTGCCAGCACCCCGCAGGCCGCTCCGGAGCTGGGGAGAAGCGGGAGGAGAGAAGGGACAGCGGCGAGAAGCGGCTCCAGCGCGGCGGGCTCGGAGGATGCGTTCACCAGCGCGGCCAAGGCGGGCTGCGCTCCACGCGAGGCCGAGGCTGCCATGGCGGACAAGGCCGATAAGGCCGCGGGGTGTTCAGCGAGGAGCGCCCGGCCTGAGTCGCTGCCCGACAGGGCCAGGGCGGCCTCGGCTGCTTCGAGAGCGGCGGGGGAGGACGGCAAGAGCAGCGCCGTGAGCTCCGACAGAGCCACGGACGCTGAGGGCTCGCTGATGGGCGCCGCCATGTCCGCCTTCGTCTCCGCCCTTTGGTGGTGTTGCGTAGCAACGAGGAGATTGATGGGGGCAACAGCCAATCAGCGCCGCGGATATAGGGATGAATGGGGAATACGCCAATAGGATGAGGGCATGAAGGCGGAAAGGGTGGGGCTAAGGGAAAAAGGAAGTTGTACGGGAAAACGCCGTACGGCCCCAAAGACCGGCCCCGATTCGAGCACGGCTTATTTAGACCACGAAAAGAAACACGGGGCCGCAGCCACCTCAGGTATGGCCGCCCGCGGGGTCTCGCCCGCCACCGTGACAGGAGCGCCGCCGCCATGGCGGGATCAACGAAGCGATGTCCCTTGACAACAGCTCTGATTGACAGCTCCAAGAGCCAATCAGCAACGAGAAAACACAGATGTGGCAAAGGCTGAGCCAATTGAATGCTGAGAAATGTCGGAATGGGAGGGATAAATTAGAGAAAGGCATTGTGGGAAGGGAAAGATGCAGTGAAGCCCCTCATACTTTGCCGCCATAGAAAGGGAAAACATGGCGACGTCGCTTGGCAACCCGTATGATCGACAGTTTCAAAAGCCAATCAGCGAGCACAAAACCAGAGTCGATGCGTGATTGAGCCAATGGAATGCCGAGGTTTGCCGGAATAGGCGGGACAAGGGGGAGTGTTTACGGAAAGAAGCGAAAGCGCCGCGGAGTCGCCAGGACCGATCCGGGATCATCGGAATCGGAATTGTCGGGATTATCGGGATTACCGGGATCGGTATCGGGATCGAGGAGGGGGCCCAGAGCTCTCCAGGCTCAGCCGGGGATGTTCCACGGCATCGCGGGCCCGGCCGGGATGGGCGGTGAGAGCGGGGAACGATCCCGAAATTCCCGGGATGAGATCGCCGGGATCATCCCGGAATTCCCGGGATGGGATTCCCGGTGTTTCCGCTTTTTAACCCTTTCCTTCCTTCACGGCAGCGCCCGGGAATAAACCGGAGCTTTATGAGGTGAGTGCGGCTCGGGAATGTCCGGAAATGGTCGGAAATAGTCGGGAAATGTCCGGGAGTTTCCGGAGATAGTCGGAAATGTCCGGAATGTCCGGAAGTAGCCGAAGTGGCCGGGGGTGTCCGGAAATGTCCGAAGATGGTCGGAAATGTCCGGAATGTCCGGAAGTAGCCGAAGTGGCCGGGGGTGTCCGGAAATGTCCGAAGATGGTCGGAAATGTCCGGAAATGTCCGGAAATAGCCGAAGTGGCCGGGGGTGTCCGGAAATGTCCGAAAATGGTCGGAGATAGCCGGAAATTGTCGGAAATGTCCGAGGATGTCCGAAAATAGCCGGGAATGAGCCCTGGAAATTTGGGGAATTTTGGGGTTTTTTTCGGGAATTTTGGGAATTTTGGGGAATTTTCCGTCTCCTCTCCCTACAGGAGGTGAAGCTCTACAAGAACGCCCGGGAACGGGAGAAGTGAGTGAGGGAATGCCGGGAATTTTGGGGAATTTTTGGGAAATTTGGGGGATTTTTTTTTTTTTTTGGAATTTTGGGATGGGGATGGAGGGGGTTGGAGTTGGGATTAATCCCAGTTCGTCCCAGTTCATCCCAATCCACTCCCAGTACATCCCAGTTCATCCAAGTCCCATCCCAGTCCCATCCCAGTCCCATCCCAGTCCCTCCCAGTCCATCCCAGTCCATTCAAATCCATCCCAATCCCATCCCAATCCCTTCCTGGTTAATCCCAGTCCCTCCCAGTATATCCCATTATGCCATCCCAGCCCATCCCAGTATATCCCAGTCCATCCCAGTATGACATTATCCCATCCCAGTCCATCCCAATCCCCTCTTAGTCCCTCCCAGTTAATCCCAGTATATCCCAGTGCCCTCCCAGTCCCCTCCCAGTCCCTCCCAGTATATCCCAATCCCATCCCAGTCCATCGCAGTCCATCCCAGTCCCCCATTACCTCATCCCAGACCCTCCCAGTTAAACCAGTCCCATCCCAGTCCCATTCCTGTTAATCCCAGTATATCCCAGTATCCCAATACCCCAGCCCAGTCCTTCCCAGTCCCTCCCAGTCCATCCCAGTCTATCCCAGTCTATCCCAATGCCCTCCCATTCCCATCCCAGTCCCTCCCAGTTAATCCAAACCCCATCCCAGTCCCTCCCAGTCCCTCCCAGTCCCTCCCAGTCCATCCCATTCCCATCCCAGTCCCTCCCAGTTAATCCAAACCCCATCCCAGTCCCTCCCAGTCCCTCCCAGTCCCTCCCAGTCCATCCCATTCCCATCCCAGTCCCTCCCAGTTAATCCAAACCCCATCCTGGTCAATCCCAGTCCCTCCCAGTCCATCCCAGTCCCTCCCAGTCCCTCCCAATCCCCTCCCAGTCCCTCCCAGTCCATCCCATTCCCATCCCAGTCCCTCCCAGTTAATCCAAACCCCATCCCAGTCCCTCCCAGTCCCACCCAGTCCATCCCAGTCCCTTCCAATCCATCCCAACCCCCTCCCAGTCCCTCCCAGTCCCTCTCACTCCCATCCCAGTCCCTCCCAGTCAATCCCAGTGTATCCCAATCCCCTCCCAGTCCCTCCCAGTCCCCCATTACCCCATCCCAGTCCCATCCCAGTCAATCCCAGTATATCCCAGTTAATCCCAGTCCCTCTCACTCCCATCCCAGTCCATCCCAGTCCATCCCAACCCCCTCCCAGTGTATCCCAGTCCCTCCCAGTGTATCCCAATCCCCTCCCAGTCCATCCCAGTCCCTCCCAGTCCCTCCCAGTCACTCCCAGTGCCTCCCAGTGCCTCCCAGTCCATCCCAGTCCATCCCAACCCCCTCCCAGTCCATCCCAGTCCCTCCCAATCAATCCCAGTGTATCCCAATCCCCTCCCAGTCCCTCCCAGTCCCATCCCAGTCCCTCCCAATCCCTTCCCAATCCCCTCCCAGTCCCTCCCAGTTCATCCCAATCCTCTCCCAGTCCCTCCCAGTCTGTCTCAGTCACTCCCAGTCCCCCATTACCCCATCCCAGTCCCATCCCTCTTAATCCCAGTCCCTCCCAGTCCATCCCAGTATATCCCAGTCCCTCCCAATCCCCTTCCAGTCCCCCATTACCCCATCCCAATCCCATCCCTGTTAATCCCAGTATATCCCAGTCCCTCCCAGTTACTCCCAGTCCCCTCCCAGTCCCTCGCAGTCCATCCCAGTGTATCCCAATCCCCTCCCAATCCCCTCTCAGTCCATCCCAGTCCCTCCCAGTCCCTCCCAGTATATCCCAGTCCCTCCCAGTGTATCCCAATCCTCTCCCAGTCCCTCTCACTCCCATCCCAATCCCCTCCCAGTCCCTCCCAGTCCCTCCCAGTCACTCCCAGTCCCCTCCCAGTATATCCAAGTCCCCTCCCAGTATATCCAAGTCCCTCCCAATCCCCTCCCAATCCCCTCCCAGTCCCATCCCAGTTCATCCCAGTGCCTCCCAGTCCATCCCAGTCCCTCTCACTCCCATCCCAGTCCATCCCAGTCCCTCCCAGTCCGTCCCATTCCCCTCCCAGTCCCTCTCACTCCCATCCCAGTCCCCTCCCAGTCCATCCCAGTCCCCCATTACCCCATCCCAGTCTCACCCCTGTTAATCCCAGTATATCCCAGTCCCTCCCAGTCCCTCTGACTCCCATCCCAGTTCCTCCCAATACCCTCCCTGTTAATCCCAGTTAATCCCAGTCCCTCCCAGTCCCCCATTACCCCATCCCAGTCACTCCCAGTCCCCTCCCAGTTCCTCCCAATCCCCTCCCAGTCCATCCCAGTCCGTCCCAGTCACTCCCAGTATCCCATTACCCCATCCCAGTCTCTCCCAGTCCCTCCCAGTCCATCCCAGTCCCCCATTACCCCATCCCAGTCCCATCCCAGCTAATCCCAGTATATCCCAGCTAATCCCAGTCCATCCCAGTTCCTTCCCAGTCCCTCCAAGTCCCTCCCAGTCCCTCCCAGTTCCCCATTACCCCATCCCAGTCCCATCCCAGTCACCTCCCAGTTCCCCCTTACCCCATCCCAGTTAATTCCAGTCACCCCCAGTCCCTCCCAATCCATCCCAATCTCCTCCCAGTCCATCCCAGTCCATCCCAGTCCATCCCAATCCCCTCCCAATCCCCTCCCACTCCATCCCAGTACATCCCAGTCCCTCCCAGTTTCCCATTACCCCATCCCAGTCCCTCCCAGTCCCATCCCAGTCCCCTCCCAGTTCCCCCTTACCCCATCCCAGTTAATTCCAGTCCCTCCCAATCCATCCCAATCCCCTCCCAGTCCCTCCCAGTCCCTCCCAGTCCGTCCCAATCCCCTCCCAGTCCCTCCCAGTGTATCCCAATCCTCTCCCAGTCCCTCCCAGTCTGTCTCAGTAACTCCCAGTCCCCCATTACCCCATCCCAGTCCCATCCCTCTTAATCCCAGTCCCTCCCAGTCCATCCCAGCCTATCCCAGTCCCCTCCCAGTCCCATCCCTGTTAATCCCAGTATATCCCAGTCCCTCCCAGTCCCTCCCAGGTACTCCCAGTCCCCTCCCAGTCCCTCCCAGTCCCTCCCAGCCTATCCCAGTCCACTCCCAGTCCCATCCCTGTTAATCCCAGTATATCCCAGTCCCTCCCAGTCCCTCCCAGTCCCCTCCCAGTCCATCCCAGTCCCTCCCAGTCCCCCATTACCCCATCCCAGTGTATCCCAGTCCCTCCCAATCCCCTCCCAGTCCCATCCCTGTTAGTCCCAGTTAATCCCAGTTAGTCCCAGTCCATCCCAATCTCCTCCCAGTCCCTCCCAGTCCCTCTCACTCCCCTCCCAGTCCATCCCAGTCCCATCCCAGTCCCTCCCAGTACCCCAATACCCCATCCTAGTTCATCCCAGTCCCTCCCAGTGTATCCCAATCCCCTCCCAGTATATCCCAGTCCCTCCCAGTCCCTCCCACTCCCATCCCAGTCCCTCCCAGTCCCCCATTACTCCCTCCCAGTCCCTCCCAGTCCCTCCCAGTCCCTCCCAGTCCCTCCCAATCCCCTCCCACTCCCCTCCCAATCTCCTCCCAGTCCCTCCCAGTCCCTCCCAGTGTATCCCAATCCCCTCCCAGTCCCTCTCAGTCCCATCCCAGTCCCTCCCAGTCCCCCATTACCCAATCCCAGTCCATCCCAGTCCCTCCCAGTGTATCCCAACCCCCTCCCAGTCCCTCCCAGTCCATCCCAGTCCCTCCCAGTGTATCCCAATCCGCTCCCAGTCCGTTCCACTCCCATCCCAGTCACTCCCAGTCCCTCCCAGTCCGTCCCAGTCACTCCCAGTCCCCTCCCAGTCCCATCCCTGTTAATCCCAATCCCCTCCCAATTCCTCCCACTTCCCCATTACCCCATCCCAGTTCATCCCAGTCCCTCCCAGTCCCACCCCAGTCCCATCCCTGTTAATCCCAGTCCATCCCAGTCCCTCCCAGTCCATCCCAACCCCCTCCCAGTACATCCCAGTCCATCCCAGTATATCCCAATCCCATGCCAGTCCATCCCAGTCCCTCCCACTCCCATCCCAATGCCCCATCCCAGTCCCTCCCAGTCCCTCCCAGTGTACCCCAGTCCCCTCCCAGTCCCTCTCACTCCCATCCCAGTCCCTCCCAGTCCCCCATTATCCCATCCCAGTCCCATCCCTCTTAATCCCAGTATATCCCAGTCCCTCCCAATCCCTCCCAGTCCATCCCAGTCCCTCCCAGTTAATCCAAACCCCATCCCAGTCCTTCCCAATCCCCTCCCAGTCCCATCCCTGTTAATCCCAGTTAATCCCAATCCCCTCCCAGTTAATCCCAATCCCCTCCCAGTCCCTCCCAGCGTATCCCAGTCCATCCCAGTCCCCCATTACCCCATCCCAGTCCCATCCCAGTTAATCCCAATCCATCCCAGTCCCTTCCCAGTCCATCCCAATCCCCTCCCAGTCCATCCCAGTCCTTCTCACTCCCATCCCAGTCACTCCCAGTCACTCCCAGTATATCCCAATCCCCTCCCAATCCCTCCCAGTCCTTCTCATTCCCACCCCAATCCCATCCCTGTTAATCCCAGTTCATCCCAGTTCATCCCAGTTCATCCCAGTGTATCCCAATCTCATCCCAGTCCCTCCCAATTCCCTCCCAGTCCCTCCCAGTTCCCCATTACCCCATTCCAGTCCCATCCCTGTTAATCCCAGTCCATCCCAGTCCCACCCCAGTCCCATGCCTGTTAATCCCAGTTAATCCCAGTATATCCCAGTCCCTCCCAGCCCCTCCCAGTCCCTCCCAGTGTATCCCAATCCCCTCCCAATCCCCTCCCAGTCACTCCCAGTCCGTCCCAGTCCCTCCCAATCCCCTCCCAGTCCCTCCCAGTCCCTCTCACTACCATCCCAGTCCATCCCAGTCCCCCATTATCCCATCCCAGTCCATCCCAATCCCCTCCCAGTCCCATCCCTGTTAATCCCAGTCCCTCCCGGTCCCTCCCAGTATATCCCAATCCCCTCCCAATCCCCTCCCAGTCCATCCCAGCCCATCCCAGTCCCTCTCACTCCCCTCCCAGTACCTCCCAGTCCCCCATTACCCCATCTCAGTCCCATCCCAGTCCCTCCCAGTATCCCAATACTCCATCCTAGTTCATCCCAATCCCCTCCCAGTATATCCCAGTCCCTCCCAGTCCCTCCCAGTATATCCCAGTCCATTCCAACCACCTCCCAATCCCCTCCCAGTCCATCCCAGTCCCTCCCAGTCCATTCCAATTCCCTCCCAGTATCCCATTAACCCATCCCAGTTCATCCCAGTCCTCTCCCAGTGCCTCCCAGTCCCTCCCAGTCCCATCCCCATTAATTCCAGTCCCTCCCAGTATCCCAATACCCCATCCCAGTCCCTCCCAATCCCCTCCCAGTCCCTCCCAGTCCATCCCAGTCACTCCCAGTCCTTCTCACTCCCATCCCAGTCACTCCCAGTCCCTTCCAGTGTATCCCAATCCCCTCCCAGTCCCTCCCAGTCCATCCCAGTCCATCCCAATCCCCCATTATCCCATCCCTGTTAATCCCAGTTCATCCCAGTCCCTCCCACTCCCTCCCAATCCCCTCCCAGTCCCTCCCAGTCCATCCCAGTCCCTCCCAATCCCCTCTCAGTCCCATCCCTGTTAGTCCCAGTTAATCCCAGTTAATCCCAGTCCCTCCCAGTCCCTCCCAGTCCCTCCCAATCCACTCCCAGTCCCTCCTACTCCCATCCCAGTCCCTCCCAGTCCATCCCAACCCCCTCCCAGTCCCTCCCAGTCCCTCCCAGTATATCCCAGTCCCTCCCAATCTCCTCCCAGTCAATCCCAGTGTATCCCAATCCCCTCCCAGTCCCTCCCAGTCCCTCCCAGTCCCTCCCAGTATATCCCAGTCACTCCCAGTATCCCCCAGGTACGACAACATGGCCGAGCTCTTTGCGGTGGTGAAGACGCTGCAGGCCCTGGAGAAAGCCTACATCAAAGACTGCGTCACTCCCAACGAGTGAGTGACCCAAAAACCCCCAAAAAAACCCCAAAAAAACCCCAAAAAATTCCCTGTGACCCCCGAGACCCCGAAAAATCCAAAATCCCAAAAAAAAACCCCGGGAAAATCGGGGAAAATTCCGGGAAAATTCGGGAATTCCCAGGTACACGGCGGCGTGCTCGCGGCTGCTGGTGCAGTTCAAGGCGGCGCTGAAGCAGGTGCAGGGAGGGGAGATCGGCAACATCGACGACTTCTGCCGCAAATTCCGGGTGGGAATTCAGGAATTTTGGGAAATTTGGGAATTTTGGGAATTTTGGGTGAAATTTTGGGGGATTTTGGGCGAAAATCGGGTGAAATTTGGGTGAAAATTGGGCAAAATTTGGGTGAAATTTGTGATTTTTTGGAGGGAATTTGAGAAGCAGAGCGGAAAAAATTTGGGAATTTTGGGGTGGAAATTTGGGAATTTTGGGTGGAATTTTGGGAATTTTTGGTTGGAAATTGGGAATTTGGGATTCTGGGATTGGGAATTTTGGGGATTTTGGAAAAATTTCGGTGAAATTTGGGTGAAATTTGGGGGTTTTTGGATGCATTTTCTTGACTGAAGTTGAGAAGGGGAAGAGAAAAAATTTGGGGTGAAATTGGGGAATTTTGGGGGGAATTTTGGGAATTTTTGGCTGAAATTGGAAATTTGGGATTTTGGGATTGAGAATTTTGGGAATTTGGGGATTTTGGGCGAAAATTGGGCAAAATTTGGGTGAAATTTGGACGAAATTTGAGATTTTTTGGCTGAGAATTGAGAAGCAGAGTGGAAAAAATTTGGGAATTTGGGGATGGAATTTTGGAAATTTTGGGAATTTGGGATTCTGGGATTGGGAATTTTAGGAATTGAAGGAATTTGGGGACTTTTGAGGGGTTTTTGGGTGAAATTTGGGTGAAAATTGGGCAAAAATTGAGCGAAATTTGAGATTTTTTGGAGAGAATTTGAGAGGCAGAGCGGAAAAAATTTGGGAATTTTGGGTGGGAATTTTGGGAATTTTGGGGATTTGAGCGAAATTTTGGGGGTTTTTGGGCGAAATTTGGGTAAAATTTGAGCAAAATTTGTGATTTTTTGGAGGGAAATTGAGAAGCGGAGCGGAAAAAATTTGGGAATTTGGGGATGGAATTTTGGGAATTTGGGATTCTGGGATTGAGAATTTTGGGAATTTTGGGAATTTGGGGGATTTTGGGTGAAATTTGGGTGAAATTCTGGGAATTTTTGGGGTTTTTTGGGGTTTTTTGAGGGATTTTCTTGACGGAAGTTGAGAAACGGAAGAGAAAAAATTTGGGGGTGAAATTGGGGAATTTTGGGGGGAATTTTGGGTGGAAATTGGAAATTTGGGATTTTGGGATTGGGAATTTTAGGAATTGAAGGAATTTGGGGACTTTTGAGGGGGTTTTGGGTGAAATTTGGGTGAAAATTGAGAGAAATTTGGGCAAAATTTGGGCGAAATTTGAGATTTTTTTGAGGGAAATTGAGAAGCGGAGCAGGAAAAATTTGGGAATTTTGGGATGGAATTTTGGGAATTTTTGGTTGGAAATTGGGAATTTGGGATTCTGGGATTGGGAATTTTGGGGATTTTGGTAAAATTTGGGTGAAATTTGGGTGAAATTTTGGGGTTTTTGGATGCATTTTCATGACTGAAGTTGAGAAGCGGAAGAGAAAAAATTTGGGGTGAAATTGGGGAATTTTGGGGGGAATTTTGGGAATTTTTGGCTGAAATTCAGGATTCTGGGATTGAGAATTTTGGGAATTTTGGGACTTTGGGATTCTGGGATTGGGGATTTGGGGGATTTGGGTAAAATTTGGGTGAAAATTGGGTGAAATTTGGGCAAAATTTGAGATTTTTTTGGAGGAGAATTGAGAAGCGGAGCAGAAAAAATTTGGGAATTTGGGTGGAATTATTGGGAATTTTGGGTGGAAATTGGGGATTTGGGATTCTGGGATTGGGAATTTGGGAATTTTGGGAATTTGGGGGATTTTGGGTGAAATTTGGGTGAAATTTGGGCAAAATTTGGGCGAAATTTGGGCGAAATTTGTGATTTTTTTGAGGAAAATTGAGAAGCGGAGCGGAAAAAATTTGGGAATTTTGGGGATGGAATTTTCGGAATTTTGGGTGGAATTTTGGGAATTTGGGATTGTGGGATTGGAATTTCAGGGATTTGGGGGAAATTTGGGTGAAATTTTGGGGTTTTTGGATGCATTTTCTTGACTGAAGTTGAGAAACAGAAGAGAAAATTTTGGGGTGAAATTGGGGAATTTTGGGGATGGAATTTTGGGAATTTTTGGCTGAAATTCAGGATTCTGGGATTGAGAATTTTGGGAATTTTGGGAATTTGGGATTCTGGGATTGGGAATTTGGGGGATTTGGGTAAAATTTGGGTGAAAATTGGGTGAAAATTGGGCAAAATTTGGGCGAAATTTGTGATTTTTTTGGAGGAAAATTGAGAAGCGGAGCGGAAAAAATTTGGGAATTTGGGGGTGGAAATTTGGGAATTTTTGGCTGAAATTTGGGATTCTGCGATTGGGGATTTTGGGTGAAATTTTGGGGGATTTTGGGTAAAATTTGGGCAAAATTTGGGCGAAATTTGGGCAAAATTTGTGATTTTTTTTGCGGAAAAATGAGAAGCGGAGCGGAAAAAATTTGGGAATTTTGGGGGGAATTTTGGGAATTTTGGGGGGAAATTGGGAATTTCAGATTCAGGGATTGGGAATTTGGGGATTTTGCGGATTTTGAGTGAAATTTTGGGGGATTTTGGGTAAAATTTGGGCGAAAATTGAGCGAAATTTGTGATTTTTTGGAGGAAAATTGAGAAGCGGAGCGGAAAAAATTTGGAAATTTTGGGGATGGAATTTTCGGAATTTTGGGTGGAATTTTGGGAATTTGGGATTCTGGGATTGGAATTTCAGGAATTTGGGTGAAATTTGGGTGAAATTTTGGGGTTTTTGGATGCATTTTCTTGACTGAAGTTGAGAAACAGAGGAGAAAAAATTTGGGGTGAAATTGGGGAAATTTGGGAATTTTTGGGTGGAATTTGGGATTTTGGGATTTTGGGATTGAGAATTTTGGGAATTTGGGGATTTTGGGCGAAAATTGGGCGAAATTTGGGTGAAATTTGGGTGAAAATTGAGATTTTTTGGAGGAGAATTGAGAAGCAGAGCGGAAAAAATTTGGGAATTTTGGGTGGAATTATTGGGAATTTTGGGTGGAAATTGGGGATTTGGGATTCTGGGATTGGGAATTTGGGAATTTTGGGAATTTGGGGGATTTTGGGTGAAATTTGGGTGAAATTTGGGCAAAATTTGGACGAAATTTGGGCGAAATTTGTGATTTTTTTGAGGAAAATTGAGAAGCGGAGCGGAAAAAATTTGGGAATTTGGGGATGGAATTTTGGGGGGAATTTTGGGAATTTGGGATTCTGGGATTGGGAATTTTGAGTGAAATTTTGGGGGATTTTGGGTAAAATTTGGGCGAAATTTGAGCGAAATTTGTGATTTTTTTTGCGGAAAAATGAGAAGCGGAGCGGAAAATATTTGGGAATTTTGGGGTGGAATTTTGGGAATTTGGGATTCTGGGATTGGGAATTTTGGGAATTTGGGGGATTTTGGGTGAAATTCTGGGAATTTTGGGGGTTTTTTTGGGGTTTTTGGATGCATTTTCTTGACTGAAGTTGAAAAGTGGAAGAGAAAAATTTGGGGGTGAAATTTGGGAATTTTGGGGGGAATTTTGGGAATTTTTGGGTGAAATTGGAAATTTGGGATTTTGGGATTGAGAATTTTGGGAATTTGGGGATTTTGGGCGAAAATTGGGCAAAATTTGGGTGAAATTTGGACGAAATTTGAGATTTTTTGGAGGAGAATTGAGAAGCGGAGCGGAAAAAATTTGGGAATTTGGGGATGGAATTGGGGAATTTTGGGGGGAATTTTGGGAATTTTGGGATTCTGGGATTGGGAATTTTGGGGATTTTGGGAATTTTGACTGAAATTTTGGGGGATTTTGGGTAAAATTTGGGCAAAAATTGGGTGAAATTTGGGCGAAATTTGTGATTTTTTTGCGGAAAAATGAGAAGCGGAGCGGAAAAAAATTTGGGAATTTTGGGTGGAAATTTGGGAATTTTTGGGTGGAATTTTGGAAATTTGGGATTCTGGGATTGGGAATTTGGGGGATTTGGGTAAAATTTGGGTAAAATTTGGGCAAAATTTGTGATTTTTTGCAGGGAAATTGAGAAGCGGAGCGGAAAAAATTTGGGAATTTTGGGGAGGGAATTTTGGGAATTTTGGGTGGAAATTGGGGATTTGGGATTCTGGGATTGGAATTTCAGGGATTTGGGTGAAATTTGGGTGAAATTTGGGTGAAATTTTGGGGTTTTTGGATGCATTTTCTTGACTGAAGTTGAGAAGGGGAAGAGAAAAATTTGGGGGTGAAATTGGGGAATTTTGGGGGGAATTTTGGGAATTTTTGGCTGGAAATTGGGAATTTGGGAATTTGGGATTCTGGGATTGGGAATGTTGGGAATTTTGGGATTTTGGGTGAAAATTGGGCAAAATTTGGGCGAAATTTGGGCAAAATTTGTGATTTTTTTGCGGAAAAATGAGAAGCGGAGCGGAAAAAATTTGGGAATTTTGGGTGGAATTTTGGGAATTTTGGGGGGAAATTGGGAATTTCAGATTCAGGGATTGGGAATTTGGGGATTTTGCGGATTTTGAGTGAAATTTTGAGGGATTTTGGGTAAAATTTGAGCGAAATTTGTGATTTTTTGGAGGGAATTTGAGAAGCGGAACGGAAAAAATTTGGAAATTTTGGGGATGGAATTTTCGGAATTTTGGGTGGAATTTTGGGATTTGGGATTCTGGGATTGGAATTTTGGGGGATTTGAGGGATTTTGGGTGAAATTTGGGTGAAATTTGGGTGAAATTTTGGTGAAATTTGTGATTTTTTTGAGGAAATATGAGAAGCGCAGCGGAAAAAATTTGGGAATTTTGGGGTGGAATTTTGGGAATTTTGGGATTCTGGGATTGAGATTTTTGGGAATTTGGGGGATTTTGGGTGAAAATTGGGCGAAAATTGGGCAAAATTTGGGCAAAATTTGTGTTTTTTTGAGGAAATTTGGAAAGCGGAGCGGAAAAAATTTGGGAATTTTGGGGTGGAATTTTGGGAATTTATTATTCTGGGATTGGGAATGTTGAGAATTTGGGGATTTTGGGCGAAATTTGGGTGAAATTCTGGGAATTTTTGGGTTTTTTTGGGGTCTTTGGATGCATTTTCTTGACTGAAGTTGAGAAACAGAAGAGAAAAAATTTGGGGTGAAATTGGGGAATTTTGGGGGGAATTTTGGGAATTTTTGGGTGGAATTTGGGAATTTGGGATTCTGGGATTGGGAATGTTGGGAATTTGGGGATTTTGGGTGAAAATTGGGCAAAATTTGGGCGAAATTTGGGCAAAATTTGTGATTTTTTTTGCGGAAAAATGAGAAGCGGAGCGGAAAAAATTTGGGAATTTTGGGTGGAATTTTGGGAATTTTGGGGGGAAATTGGGAATTTCAGATTCAGGGATTGGGAATTTGGGGATTTTGCGGATTTTGAGTGAAATTTTGGGGGATTTTGAGTAAAATTTGAGCGAAATTTGTGATTTTTTGGAGGGAATTTGAGAAGCGGAACGGAAAAAATTTGGAAATTTTGGGGATGGAATTTTCGGAATTTTGGGTGGAATTTTGGGAATTTGGGATTCTGGGATTGGAATTTCAGGAATTTGGGTGAAATTTGGGTGAAATTTTGGGGTTTTTGGATGCATTTTCTTGACTGAAGTTGAGAAACAGAGGAGAAAAAATTTGGGGGGAAATTTGGGAATTTTTGGGTGGAATTTGGGATTTTGGGAATTTGGGGATTTTGGGCGAAGATTGGGCAAAAATTGGGTGAAATTTGGACGAAATTTGAGATTTTTTGGAGGAGAATTGAGAAGCGGAGCGGAAAAAATTTGGGAATTTTGGGAATTTTGGATTCTGGGATTGGGAATTTTGGGGTGGAATTTTGGGAATTTGGGATTCTGGGATTGGGGATTTTGGGAATTTCAGGGATTTTTGGGTGAAAATTGGGCAAAATTTAGGCGAAAATTGTGATTTTTTTGAGGAGAATTGAGAAGCGGAGTGGAAAAAATTTGGGAATTTTGGGAATTTTTGGCTGAAATTTGGGATTCTGGGATTGGGAATTTGGGAATTTCAGGGATTTTGGGTGAAATTTTGGGGGATTTTGCGCGAAATTTGAGCGAAATTTGTGATTTTTTTGGAGGAAAATTGAGAAGCGGAGCGGAAAAAAATTGGGAATTTTGGGGTGGAATTTTCGGAATTTTGGGTGGAATTTTGGGAATTTGGGATTCTGGGATTGGAATTTCAGGGATTTGGGCGAAATTTGGGTGAAATTTTGGGGTTTTTGGATGCATTTTCTTGACTGAAGTTGAGAAACAGAGGAGAAAAAATTTGGGGTGAAATTGGGGAATTTTGGGGGGAATTTTGGGAATTTTTGGGTGGAAATTGGAAATTTGGGATTTTTGGGATTGGGAATTTTGGGAATTTTGGGAATTTTGGGATTCTGGGATTGGGAATTTTGGGAATTTGGGATTTTGAGTGAAATTTTGGAGGATTTTGGGCGAAATTTGGGCAAAATTTGAGATTTTTTTGAGGGAAATTGAGAAGCGGAGTGGAAAAAATTTGGGAATTTTGGGATGGAAATTTGGGAATTTTTGGGTGGAAATTGGGGAATGAGGATTCTGGGATTGGGAATTTTGGGAATTTGGGGGATTTTGGGTGAAATTTGGGTGAAAATCGGGCGAAAATCAAGCGAAATTTGAGATTTTTTTTGAGGGAAATTGAGAAGCGGAGCAGGAAAAATTTGGGAATTTTGGGATGGAAATTTGGGAATTTGGGATTCTGGGATTGGGAAATTTGGGAAATTTGGGAATTTTGGGTGAAATTTGGGCGAAAATTGGGTGAAAATCAGGCAAAAATTGGGCGAAAATTGAGCGAAATTTGTGATTTTTATGAGGAAAATTGAGAAGCGGAGCGGAAAAAATTTGGGAATTTTGGTGTGGAATTTTGGGAATTTTGGGATTCTGGGATTGAGATTTTTGGGAATTTGGGGGGTTTTGGGAGAAAATTGGGCAAAATTTGGCCAAAATTTGGACAAAATTTGGGCGAAATTTGTGATTTTTTTGAGGAGAATTGAGAAGCGCAGCGGAAAAAATTTGGGAATTTTGGGGTGGAAATTTGGGAATTTTGGGGTGGAAATTTGGGAATTTTGGGTGGAAATTGGGGATTTGGGATTCTGGGATTGGAATTTGGGGGATTTTGGGTGAAATTTGGGTGAAATTTGGGTGAAATTTTGGGGTTTTTGGATGCATTTTCTTGACTGAAGTTGAAAAGTGGAAGAGAAAAATTTGGTGGTGAAATTTGGGAATTTTGGGGGGAATTTTGGGAATTTTTGGGTGAAATTGGAAATTTGGGATTTTGGGATTGAGAATTTTGGGAATTTGGGGATTTTGGGCGAAAATTGGGCGAAATTTGGGTGAAATTTGGGTGAAAATTTGAGATTTTTTGGAGAGAATTGAGAAGCAGAGCGGAAAAAATTTGGGAATTTTGGGTGGAATTATTGGGAATTTTGGGTGGAAATTGGGGATTTGGGATTCTGGGATTGGGAATTTGGGAATTTTGGGAATTTGGGGGATTTTGGGTGAAATTTGGGTGAAATTTGGGCAAAATTTGGGTGAAATTTGGGCGAAATTTGTGATTTTTTTGCGGAAAAATGAGAAGCGGAGCGGAAAATATTTGGGAATTTTGGGGTGGAATTTTGGGAATTTGGGATTCTGGGATTGGGAATTTTGGGAATTTGGGGGATTTTGGGTGAAAATTGGGCGAAAATTTGGGTGAAATTTGGGCAAAATTTGTGATTTTTTTGAGGAAATTTGGAAAGCGGAGCGGAAAAAATTTGGGAATTTGGGGATGGAATTGGGGAATTTTGGGTGGAATTTTGGGAATTTTGGGATTCTGGGATTGGGAATTTTGGGGATTTTGGGAATTTTGACTGAAATTTTGGGGCATTTTGGGTGAAATTTGGGCAAAAATTGGGTGAAATTTGGGCGAAATTTGTGATTTTTTTGAGGAAAATTGAGAAGCGGAGCGGAAAAAAATTGGGAATTTTGGGGATGGAATTTTCGGAATTTTGGGTGGAATTTTGGGAATTTGGGATTGTGGGATTGGGAATTTGGGGATTTTGGGTGAAATTTGGGTGAAATTTGGGTGAAATTTTGGGGTTTTTGGATGCATTTTCTTGACTGAAGTTGAGAAGGGGAAGAGAAAAATTTGGGGTGAAATTGGGGAATTTTGGGTGGGAATTTTGGGAATTTTTGGCTGAAATTCGGGATTCTGGGATTGGGAATTTTGGGAATTTTGGGAATTTGGGATTCTGGGATTGGGAATTTGGGGGATTTGGGTAAAATTTGGGTGAAAATTGGGTGAAATTTGGGCAAAATTTGGGCAAAATTTGTGATTTTTTTGAGGGAAATTGAGACGCAGAGCAGAAAAAATTGGGAATTTTGGGTGGAATTTTGGGAATTTTTGGCTGAAATTGGAAATTTGGGATTTTGGGATTGAGAATTTTGGGAATTTGGGGATTTTGGGCGAAAATTGGGCGAAATTTGGGTGAAATTTGGGTGAAAATTTGAGATTTTTTGGAGAGAATTGAGAAGCAGAGCGGAAAAAATTTGGGAATTTTGGGTGGAATTATTGGGAATTTTGGGTGGAAATTGGGGATTTGGGATTCTGGGATTGGGAATTTGGGAATTTTGGGAATTTGGGGGATTTTGGGTGAAATTTGGGTGAAATTTGGGCAAAATTTGGACGAAATTTGGGCGAAATTTGTGATTTTTTGAGGAAAATTGAGAAGCGGAGCGGAAAAAATTTGGGAATTTTGGGGATGGAATTTTCGGAATTTTGGGTGGAATTTTGGGAATTTGGGATTGTGGGATTGGGAATTTGGGGATTTTGGGTGAAATTTGGGTGAAATTTTGGGGTTTTTGGATGCATTTTCTTGACTGAAGTTGAGAAGGGGAAGAGAAAAATTTGGGGGTGAAATTGGGGAATTTTGGGGATGGAATTTTGGGAATTTTTGGCTGAAATTCGGGATTCTGGGATTGGGAATTTTGGGAATTTTGGGAATTTGGGATTCTGGGATTGGGAATTTGGGGGATTTGGGTAAAATTTGGGTGAAAATTGGGTGAAATTTGGGCAAAATTTGGGCAAAATTTGTGATTTTTTTGGAGGAAAATTGAGAAGCGGAGCGGAAAAAATTTGGGAATTTGGGGTGGAATTTTGGGAATTTTTGGCTGAAATTTGGGATTCTGCGATTGGGGATTTTGGGTGAAATTTTGGGGGATTTTGGGTAAAATTTGGGCAAAATTTGGGTGAAATTTGAGCAAAATTTGTGATTTTTTTGGAGGAAAATTGAGAAGCGGAGCGGAAAAAATTTGGGAATTTTGGGGATGGAATTTTGGGGGGAAATTGGGAATTTCGGATTCAGGGATTGGGAATTTGGGGATTTGGGGAATTTTGAGTGAAATTTTGGGGGTTTTTGGGTGAAATTTGGGTGAATTTTGAGCGAAATTTGAGATTTTTTGGAGGAGAATTGAGAAGCGGAGCGGAAAAAATTTGGGAATTTGGGGATGGAATTGGGGAATTTTGGGTGGAATTTTGGGAATTTTGGGATTCTGGGATTGGGAATTTTGGGGATTTTGGGAATTTTGACTGAAATTTTGGGGCATTTTGGGTAAAATTTGGGCAAAAATTGGGTGAAATTTTG
This sequence comes from Agelaius tricolor, assembly GCF_023055355.1. NCBI lineage: Eukaryota > Metazoa > Chordata > Aves > Passeriformes > Icteridae > Agelaius > Agelaius tricolor. Next base: position 335,767 of record NW_027269360.1, on the reverse strand, counting down.
GTGAAATTTGTGATTTTTTTGAGGAAATATGAGAAGCGCAGCGGAAAAAATTTGGGAATTTTGGGTGGAAATTTGGGAATTTTTGGGTGGAATTTTGGAAATTTGGGATTCTGGGATTGGGAATTTGGGGGATTTGGGTAAAATTTGGGTAAAATTTGGGCAAAATTTGTGATTTTTTGCAGGGAAATTGAGAAGCGGAGCGGAAAAATTTTGGGAATTTTGGGGGGAATTTTGGGAATTTTGGGTGGAAATTGGGGATTTGGGATTCTGGGATTGGAATTTCAGGAATTTGGGTGAAATTTGGGTGAAATTTGGGTGAAATTTGGGTGAAATTTGGGTGAAATTTTGGGGTTTTTGGATGCATTTTCTTGACTGAAGTTGAGAAAGGGAAGAGAAAAATTTGGGGGTGAAATTGGGGAATTTTGGGGGGAATTTTGGGAATTTTTGGGTGGAATTTGGGAATTTGGGATTCTGGGATTGGGAATTTGGGGATTTTGCGGATTTTGAGTGAAATTTTGGGGGATTTTGGGTAAAATTTGAGCGAAATTTGAGCGAAATTTGTGATTTTTTGGAGGGAATTTGAGAAGCGGAACGGAAAAAATTGGAAATTTTGGGGATGGAATTTTGGGAATTTTTTGGGAATTTTTTGGGAATTTTTTGGGATTCCAGCTGGATTGTCCCCTGGCCATGGAGAGGATCCGTGAGGATCGCCCGATCACCATCAAGGACGACAAAGGGAACCTCAATCGCTGCATCGCCGACATCGTCTCTGTAAGCACCAAAAACGGGGAATTTCGGGAAAATTTGGGCAATTTTGGGCAATTTTGGGCAATTTTGGGGTGGTTGGAGGATTTGGGGGGGTTGGGGATTTTTTGGGGATTTTTTGGATTTTTTTTGGGTGATTTTTTGGGGATTTTTTTGGATTTTTGTGTGATTTTTGGGGGATTTTTTTTGGATTTTTTTCTGATTTTTTTGGTGATTTTTTTGGGGTTTTTTGAGGATTTTTGTGATTTTTTTTGTGATTTTTGGGGCATTTTTTGGGGCACGTGTTGGATTTTATTTGTGATTTTTTGAGGATTTTTCGGGGATTTTTTGTGATTTTTTTTGTGATTTTTGGGGGATTTTTTGAGGAATTTTGGGGATTTTTTGGATTTTTTTTTTGTGATTTTTTGGTGATTTTTTTGGGTTTTTTTGAGGATTTTTTGGATTTTTTGTGATTTTTTTTGTGATTTTTTGAGAATTTTTTGGATTTTTTTTGTGATTTTTTTATGATTTTTGGGGATTTTTTGGTGATTTTTTTGGGATTTCTTTGGGACCCTCAATCGCTGCATCGCCGACATCGTCTCTGTAAGCACCAAAAATGGGCAATTTCCGGAAAATTTGGGCAATTTTGGGCAATTTTGGGCAATTTTGGGGTGGTGGAATGAGCTGGGGAGTTTGGGGATTTTTGGGAATTTTTTGGATTTTTTTTGGGTGATTTTTTAGGGATTTTTTTTGGGTTTTTGTGTGATTTTTGGGGGATTTTTTTTGGATTTTTTTGTGATTTTTTTCTGATTTTTTGGTGATTTTTTTTGGGTTTTTTTGAGGATTTTTTGTGATTTTTTTGGTGATTTTTTGGAGGATTTTTGGGATTTTTGGGTGATTTTCTGGGGGGTTTTTTTTGAGGATTTTTGGGGATTTTTTTGTGATTTTTGGAGATTTTTTTGATTTTTTTGAGGATTTTTGAGGATTTTTTAAAAATTTTTGGTGATTTTTTGAGGATTTTTTTTTTATTTTTTTGTGATTTTTTGGATGATTTTTGGGGATTTTTTTGGTTTTTTCTTTTGAGGATTTTTGGAATTTTTTGTGATTTTTGGCGGATTTTTGTGATTTTTTTTGTGATTTTTTGGGGCACTTTTTGGATTTTATTTGTGATTTTTTTTGGATTTTTTTTGGATTTTTTTGTGATTTTTGGGGGATTTTTTTTGGATTTTTTGTGATTTTTTTGATGATTTTTGGTGATTTTTTTGGGGTTTTTTTGAGGATTTTTGTGATTTTTTTGGTGATTTTTGGGGCATTTTGTGATTTTTTTTGGTGATTTTTTGGGAATTTTTTGGGGCACTTTTTGGATTTTATTTGAGATTTTTTTGAGGATTTTCGGGGATTTTTTGTGATTTATTTTGGATTTTTGGGGGATTTTTTGGGGATTTTTTTGGATTTTATGAGGATTGTTTGGATTTTATTGAGGATTTTTTAAAATTTTTTTGTTGTTTTTTTAGAATTTTTTGTGATTTTTTTGAGGATTTTTGGGGATTTTTTGGGATTTTTTGGGGATTTTTTGGGGATTTTTTTTTTGGAATTTTTTTTGTGATTTTTTGAGGATTTTTGGGGATTTTTTAAAATTTTTTTTGTGATATTTTGGGGGATTTTTTGGATTTTTTTGGGAATTTTTGGGGGGATTTTTTGAGGATTTTGGGGGCATTTTTTGGATTTTTTTGTGATTTTTTGGTGATTTTTTGGTGATTTTTTGGGGATTTTTTGGGGGGATTTTTTAGGATTTTTTGGATTTTTTTTGTGATTTTTTGGGGATTTTTTTAGAATTTTTTGGGGTTTCTTTGAGGATTTTGGGGATTTTTTTGTGATTTTTTTGTGATTTTTTAATGATTTTTGGGGCATTTTTTGGGGCATTTTTTGGATTTTATTTGTGATTTTTTGAGGATTTTTTTGTGATTTTTTGGGGATTTTTTTGGATTTTTTTTGATTTTTTGTGATTTTTTTGGGGCTTTTGGGGGATTTTTTGTGATATTTTTGTGGTTTTTGTGGATTTTTTTGGGATTTTTTTGTGATTTTTTTGGGGGGATTTTTTGGGATTTTTTGAGGACTTTTAAATTTTTTTAGTGATTTTTTTGTGATTTTTTTGATTTTTTTTGGTGATTTTTTTGTGATTTTTGGAGATTTTTTTGATTTTTTTGGAGGATTTTTAAAATTTTTTTTTGGTGATTTTTTGAGGACTTTTTTTGGATTTTTTTTATTTTTTGGGGATTTTTTTGTGATTTTTTGGAAATATTTTTGATTTTTTTATTGATTTTTTTGAGAATTTTTGGGGATTTTTGGGAATTTTTTGTGGGGTTTTTTTTGGGTGTTTTATGGATTTTTGTGATTTTTTGAGGATTTTGGGGAATTTTTTGGAAATTTTTTTTGTCATTTTTTGGTGATTTTTGGGGAATTTTTTTGGAATTTTTTTGTGATTTTTTTGTGGTTTTTTGAGAATTTTTGGGGATTTTTTATTTTTTGGGATTTTTTTTGTGATTTTTTGGGGTTTCTTTGAGATTTTTGGGGATTTTTGGGGATTTTTTTGTGATTTTTTAATGATTTTTGGGGCATTTTTTGGGGCATTTTTTGGATTTATTTGTGATGTTTTGAGGATTTTTTTGTGATTTTTTGGGGATTTTCTGGATTTTTTTTGTGATTTTTTTGTGATTTTTTGAGGATTTTTTGGGGATTTTTTTTGTGATTTTTTTTGTGATTTTTTTGGTATTTTTTGGATTTTTTTGTGATTTTTTTTGGGGATTTTTTTGAGGATTTTTGAGGATTTTTTGGAAATTTTTTTGTGGTTTTTTTTGAGAATTTCTTTGGAATTGTTTTGGATTTTTGGGGGGAATTTTTTATTTCTGGGCTGTGTTTGTTGGTTTTGGTTTTTTTGGGTTTTTTTGGGGTGGTATTTTTGGGGAGATTTTTTATGATTTTTGGGAATTTTTGGGGGGATTTATTTTGATTTTTGGGGGATTTTTTGGGGAGATTTTTTGGGGATTTTTGGGATTTTTTGTGGGGTTTTTTTAGGTGTTTTTTGGACTTTTTGTGATTTTTTGAGGATTTTGGGGAATTTTTTGGAAATTTTTTTTGTCATTTTTTGGTGATTTTTGGGGAATTTTTTTGGAATTTTTTGTGATTTTTGTGATTTTTTTGGGGATTTTTTTTTAGGGATTTTTTGTGATTTTTTGGGGTTTCTTTGAGGATTTTTGGGGATTTTTTGTGATTTTTTAAAATTTTTTTATGATTTTTGGGGCATTTTTTGGGGCATTTTTTTGATTTTATTTGTGATTTTTTTTGAGGATTTTTTGTGATTTTTTGGGGGATTTTCTGGATTTTTTTGTGATTTTTTTGGTGATATTTTGAGGATTTTTGAGGATTTTTTGGGTTTTTTGTGATTTTTTGGGGATTTTTTGAGGATTTTTGGAGGATTTTTTAGGGATTTTTGGAGAAATTTTTTGAATTATTTGGGATTTTTTATGATTTTTGGGGAATTTTTTTAATTTTTGTGGGGTTTTTTTGTGATTTTTGGGGATTTTTTAGATTTTTTTGTGATTTTTTGAGGATTTGTGGGTATTTTTTGGATTTTTTGGGGATTTTTTTCTGACTTTTTGAGGATTTTTGGTGATTTTTTGGATTGTTTTGATGATTTTTGGAGGATTTTTGAGGATTTTTGTGGATTTTTTAAAATTTTTTTTGTGATTTTTTGGGCATATTTTGGATTTTATTTTTGATTTTTTGGTGGTTTTTTGAGGATTTTTGGGGATTTTAAATTTTTTTTGGTGATTTTTTTGAGGATTTTTGGGGATTTTTTTTGATTTTTTGAGATATTTTTGAGTTTTTTGGTGATTTTTCAAGGATTTTTTGGGGATTTTTTGGATTTTTTGTGGGGGTTTTTTTGGGTGTTTTTTGGATTTTATTTGTGAATTTTTTGAGGATTTTGGGGGATTTTTTGGGTTTTTTTGTGATTTTTGGGGGATTTTTTGGGGGATTTTTTGTGATTTTTTGGGGATGTTTGGATTTTATTTGTGATTTTTTTTTTTTTTGGAAATTTTTTTTTTGTGATTTTTTGAGGATTTTTGAGGATTTTTGGAAATTTTTTTGTGATTTTTTGAGAATTTCTTTGGAATTGTTTTGGATTTTTGGGGGGAATTTTTTATTTCTGGGCTGTGTTTGTTGATTTTGTTTTTTTGGTTTTTTTTGTATTTTTGGGAGATTATTGGAGACATTTTTGGGGATTTTTTTGGAATTTTTGGGGGGATTTATTTTGATTTTTTGGGCGATTTTTTGGGAATTTTTTAGGAATTTATTTTGATTTTTTGGGGGATTTTGGGAATTTTTTGGGGGATTTATTTTGATTTGTTTGAGGATTTTTGGGGGGATTTATTTTGATTTTTTGGGGATTTTTGGGGGGATTTCCTTTGATTTTTGTGGCCTTTGGGCTGGGGCTGATCCCAAATTTCTTTTGGAATTTTTTCAGCTTTTCATCACAGTCATGGACAAACTGCGCCTGGAGATCCGCGCCATGGACGAGGTGGGAACCACAACATTCCCAAAAATTCCCCAAAAATCCCCAAAAAATTCCCCAAAAATCCCTCAAATAATTCACCAAAAATTCCCCCAAAAAATCCCCCCAAAATTTCCCCTAAAATCGCCCAAAAATTCCTCTAAAATTTCCCAAAAATTCCAAAAAATCCCTCAAAAAAATCCCCAAAAATTCCCAAAAAATCCCTCAAAATTCCCTAAATATTCCCCAAAAATCCCCCAAAAAATCACTCAAAATTCCCACAAAAATCCCCCCAAAATTCCTCTAAAATTTCCCAAAAATTCCAAAAAATCCCTCAAAAAAATCCCCAAAAATCCCACAAAAAATCCCCCAAAAAATCCCCCCCCAAATTCCCTCAAAATTCCCAAAAAATCGCCAAAAAAACCCGGCAAAATTTCCCCAAAATTCCCTAAATATTCCCCTAAAATTCCCCAAAAAATCCCCCAAACTTCCCCCCAAAAATTCCCCAAAATACCCGAAAAAATCTGCCAAAATTCCCCAAAAAAATTCCTCAAAATTCCCCCAAAAATTCCCTAAAATTCCCCAAAAAATCCCCCAAAATTCCCCCAAAATTCCCCTAAAATTCCCAAAAAAATCCCCAAAATTCCTAAAAAAACCCCCTCAAGTTCCAAAAATTTCCCCAAATTTCCCCAAAAATTCCCAAAATTTTTCAAAAATTCCCTAAAAAATTCCCAAAAAATCCCCCCTAAAAAATCCCCCACAAAAAAATCCCACAAAAAATTCCCCAAAAATTCCCCCAAAATTCCCAAAAAATCGCCAAAAAAATCTGGCAAAATTTCCCAAAAATTCCCAAAATAATCCCCTAAAACCCCCAAAAATCCCCCAAAATTCCCCCAGAATTCCCCAAAAAAATTCCTCAAAATTCCCCCAAAAATCCCCTAAAATTCCCCAAAAAATCCCTAAAAATTCCCTAAAAAATTCCTCAAAAATTCAAAAAAATTCCTTAAAAAAATCCTCAAAAATTCCTGAAAAAATCCCACAAAATTCAAAAAAATCCTCCAAAATTTCCCAAAAAATCCCCCCAAAAATCCTCCAAAATTCCCCTAAAAATTCCTCAAAATTAGCAAAAAAATCCCCCAAAATTCCCCCCAAAATTCCCTTAAAAAATCCCCAACAATCCTCAAAAAATCCCTCAAAATTTGCCCAAAAATCCCTAAAATTCCTCAAAAAAATCCCCAAAAATCCCCAAAAAAGCCCCAAAACCCCACTAAAATTGCACCAAAAATTCCCCAAAAATTCCCAAAAAATCCCCAAATGCCCAAATTTGCCCAAAATTCCCCAAATTTTTGGCAATTCCAGATGCAGCCGGACCTGCGGGAGCTGCTGGAGACGATGACCAGGATGAGCTCCCTGCCAGTGCCCAAAAAATCCCCCAAAAATCCCTAAAAATTCCCTAAAAATTTTGCAAAAAAATCCCAAAAATTCCCAAAAAAAATCCCTAAAAAATCCCACAAAATTCCCCAAAAAAATCCCTCTAAAAATCCCCAAACTTCCCCTAAAAATTGCCCCAAAATTTCCCCAAAAAAATCACTCAAAATTCCCTAAAAAATTCCCCAAACAAATCTCTAAAAATTCCTCAAAATTCCCCAAAAAATCCCTAAAAATTCGCAAAAAAATCCCCAAAAATTCCAAAAATTCCCCAAAAAATCCCACAAAATTCCCTAAAAAATCCCACAAAATTCCCCAAAAATTCCCCAAACAAATCTCTAAAAATTCCTCAAAATTCCCCAAAAATATCCCTAAAAATTCGCAAAAAAAATCCCCAAAATGCCCCAAAATTCACAAAAAAATCCCCAAAATTCCACAAAAAATCCCCTAAAAATTCCCAAAAAAATCCCCAAAAATCCCCCAAAAAGCCCCAAAACCCCTCTAAAATTGCCCCAAAATTGCCCCAAAAAATCCCTAAAAATTCCCCAAAAAAATCCCCAAAATTCCCCAAACAATCCTCAAAATTCCCCCCAAAAATTCCTCAAAAATACAAAAAAAATCCCAAAATTTCCTGAAAAAATTCCCCAAAAAGTACCAAAAATTCCCCAAAAAATCCCCAAAATTCCTAAAAAATTCTCCAAAAAATTCCCAAAAAATCCCTAAAAATTCCCTAAAAAAATCCCCAAAATTCCTCAAAATTTGCAAAAAAATCCCCAAAATTCTCCCCAAAAAATCCACAAAAATTCTTGAAAAAATCCCCAAAAATTCTAAAAAGTTCCCCAAATTTCCCCCAAAATTTCCCGAAAAATTCCCAAAAAAACCCCAAAATTCCCTTAAAAAATCCCCCAAAAAATCCCCAGAATTCCTCAACATTCCCCCAAAAATCCCCAAAAATTTCCCAAAAAAATCCCCAAAATTCCTCAAAAATTCCCAAAAAGTCCTCCAAAAAATCCTCAAAAAATCCCCAAAAAGTCTCAAAAATCCCTCTAAAAATCCTCAAAAAAGCCCCAAATCCCCCCTAAAATTACCCCAAAATTCCCCAAAAATTCCCCAAAAAATTCCCAAAAATTCCCAAAAATCCTAAATTTCCCAAAATTGCCCAAATTTGCCCAAAATTGTGGAAATTTCTGGAATTTCCAGATGCAGCCGGACCTGCGGGAGCTGATGGAGACGATGACCAGGATGAGCTCCCTGCCAGTGCCCAAAAAATCCCCCAAAAATCCCCTAAAAATTCCCTAAAAATCCTCAAAATTTGCCTAAAAAATCACCTAAAATTCCTCAAAAAATTCCTCAAAAATTCCTGAAAAAAATCCCCAAAATTCCTAAAAAATTCCCCAAAATTCCCCAAAAAATCCCCAAAAATTCTCCATAATTTGCCTAAAAATTCCCCAAAAATTCCCTAAAAAATCCCCAAAAAATCCCCCCAAAATTCCTCAAAAATTCCCTAAAAATTCCCAGAAAATCTCCTAAAATTCCAAAAATTCCTCAAAAAATCCCACAGAATTCCCCAAAAATCCCCAAAAAATCCTTAAAAATTCTCCAATATTACCCAAAAAATCCCCAAAATTCCCCAAAAAATCCCCTAAAAAAATCCCCAAAATTCCTTTAAAAAATCGCCAAAATCCCCCAAAAATCCCCCAAAAAATCCCTAAAAATTCAAAAAAAAATCCCCAAAAATTCCAAAAAATTCCCCAAAATTTGCAAAAAAATCCCCAAAAAATCCCCAAAAAATCCCACAAAATTCCACAAAATTCCCCCAAAAATTCCCAAAAAATTCTCCAAAAATCCCCAAAAAGTCTCAAAAATCCCTCTAAAAATCCTCAAAAAAGCCCCAAATCCCCCCTAAAATTACCCAAAAATTCCCCAAAAATTCCCCAAAAAATTCCCAAAAATCCTAAATTTGCCCAAAATTGCCCAAATTTGCCCAAAATTCCCCAAATTTCTGGAATTTGCAGATCCAGCCGGAGCTGCAGGAGCTGCTGGAGACGATGACCAGGATGAGCTCCCTGCCAGTGCCCAAAAAATCCCCTAAAAATCCCCTAAAAATTCTCCAAAAAATCCTCAAAAAAATCCCCAAAATTCCCTAAAAAATCTGCAAAAATTCCCTAAAAAAATTCCCCCAAAATTCCCAAAAAATTCCCCAAAAAATTTCCCAAAAAAATCCCAAAAAATCCTTAAAACCTTCCTAAAACCCCTCAAAATCCCCCCAAAAATCCCTAAAAATTCTCAGAAAAATCCCCAAAAATCCCCAAACCCCCCCCAAAATTTCCCCAAAAATTCCCAAAAATCCTAAAATTTCCCAAAATTGCCCAAAATTCCCCAAAATTGCTGAAATTTCTGGAATTTCCAGATCCAGCTGGACCTGCGGGAGCTGATGGAGACGATGACTCTGCCAAATCCCCCAAAAATCCCCTAAAAATTCCCCAAAAAATCCCCCAAAAATCCCTAAAAATTCCCTAAAAAATTTGCAGAAAAATCCCAAAAATTCCCCAAAAAATTCCTCAAAATTTGCAAAAAAATCCCAAAAAAATCCCCAAAAAATCCTCAAAAATTCCCTAAAAAAATCCTCAAAATTTGCAAAAAAAGTCCCCAAAATTCACAAAAAAATCCCCAAAATTCCGCAAAAAATCCCCAAAATTCCTCAAAAAAAATCCCTCAAAATTGCCCCAAAAATCCCCCAAAATTGCCCAAAAAATCCCTAAATAATTCCCTAAAAAATCCCCAAAATTCCTTAAAAAAATCGCCAAAATCCCCCAAAAATCCCCCAAAAAATCCCTAAAAATTCAAAAAAAAAAAATCCCCAAAAATTCCCCAAATTTCCCCCCAAAATTCCCTAAAAATTCCCTAAAAATCCCCAAAAAATTCCCTTAAAAAATCCCCAAAAATCCTCAAAAAATCCGCCAAAATTCACAAAAAAAACCCTAAAAATCCCCAGAAATCCCTCAAAAAATCCCCAAAAAAGCCCCAAACCCCTCCCAAAATTTCCCCAAAAATTCCCAAAAATCCCAAATTTGCCCAAAATTCCCCAAATTTACCCAAAATTCCCGAATTTTTTGTCATTTCCAGATCCAGCCGGACCTGCGGGAGCTGATGGAGACGATGACCAGGATGAGCTCCCTGCCCCCCGACTTCGAGGGACGCCAAAAAGTGAATTTGTGGTGAGGAACCCAAAAAAACCCAAATTTCCCCAAATTTTGGGATTTTGGGGCCATTTGAGGGGATTTGGGGATTTTTGGGAGGAATTTGGGGATTTTTGGGGGGGTTTTTTTACAATTTTTGTTGATTTTTGGGGATTTTTAACAGGATTTTTAGGGATTTTTTAGGGAATTTTGGGGGGATTTTGGGGGATTTTTTGGGGAATTTTGGGGGATATTTTGGGGAATTTTGGGGGATTTTTTGGGAAATTTTGGGGAATTTTTGGGAAATTTTTTTAGGAATTTTGGCAGATTTTTTGGGAATTTTGTGGGGTTTTTGTGGAATTTTGGGGATTTTTTGGGGGGATTTTTTGGGAATTTTTTTTGCAAATTTTGGGGGATTTTTTTGGGGAATTTTGGGGGATTTTTAGGGGAATTTTTTAGGGAATTTGGGGGATGTTTTAGGGAATTTAGAGAGATTTTTTACGGAATTTTGAGGGATTTTTTACAGATTTTTTTTTGGGAATTTGAGGGATTTTTTTAGGAATTTTGGAGGATTTTTTTTGGAATTCGGGGGGATTTTTTTGGGGAATTTTGAGGGATTTTTTTGGGAATTTTGGGGATTTTTTGGGGAATTTTGGAGAGATTTTGGGATTTTTTGGGGGGGATTTTTGGGGGAATTTTGGGAATTTTTTGGGGAATTTCTTTGGAATTTTGAGGGATTTTAAAGGACATTTGGGAAATTTTTTAGGGAATTTTGGGGGTTTTTGTGGAATTTTGGGGATTTTTTGGGATTTTTTTGGGAATTTTGTGGGACTTTTTGGTGGGATATTTTGGGGATTTTTGAGGGATTTTTGGGAATTTTTTGGATGGATTTTCTTTAATTCTGAGGATTTTTTTTAGGGAATTTTGAGGAATATTTGGGGATTTTGGGAGGGGGGTTTGCAAATTTTGAGGTATTTTTTTAGGGAATTTTGAGGGATTTTTTAGGGAATTTGGGGGGATTTTTTGGGGTATTTTGGGGAATTTTTTTGGGAATTTTGGAGGATTTTTTGGGGGAATTTGGGGGTTGTCATGGTTTGACACTGACACAATTTCCAGTGTCCCCAATACCCTCTCCCTGGTTTCTGCTGTGAGATGCGACCAGGAACAAGCAAAGCAAAGCTCCCACTTAGGAAAAAAGAAAAAATTTATTAACAAAACCACAAGGGAAAGGGAGAGGAGAAAAAAAAACACACAAGGAAAATGAAAACCCCACAAATCCATCTCCTCCTCCTCCCCACCAAATTCCCAATACAATAAATCCCTCATGGCTTCCCCGGGGCCTACTGGGCCTCATGGCTTCCCCAGGGCCTACTGGGCCCCATGGCTTCCCCTGGGCCTACTGGGCCTCATGGCTTCTTCCCCTGGGCCTACTGGGCCCCATGGCTTCCCCTGGGCCTCATGGCTTCTTCCCCTGGGCCTACTGGGCCTCATGGCTTCCGCTGGGCCTATTGGGCCCCATGGCTTCCCCTGGGCCTACTGGGCCTCATGGCTTCTTCCCCTGGGCCTACCTCACCCGGCCCCATGGCTTCTTCCCCTGGGCCTACCTCACCGGACCCCATGGCTTCCCCTGGGCCTACCTCATGCGGCCCCATGGCTTCTCCTGGGCCTACTGGGACTCATGGCTTCCCCTGGGCCTACTGGGCCCCATGGCTTCCCCTGGGCCTACCTCACCCAGCCCCATGGCTTCTTCCCCTGGGCCTACCTCACCAGGCCCCATGGATTCCCCTGGGCCTACTGGGCCTCATGGCTTCCCCTGGGCCTACCTCACCCAGCCCCATGGCTTCTTCCCCTGGGCCTACCTCACCAGGCCCCATGACTTCCTCTGGGCCTACTGGGCCTCATGGCTTCCCCTGGACCTACTGGGATTCATGGCTTCCCCTGGGCCTACCTCACCCGGCCCCATGGCTTCTTCCCCTGGGCCTACTGGGCCCCATGGCTTCTTCCCCTGGGCCTACCTCACCCGGCCCCATGGCTTCCCCTGGGCCTACCTCACCCGGCCCCATGGCTTCCCCTGGGCCTACCTCACCCAACCCCATGGCTTCCCCTGGGCCTACCTCACCTGGCCCCATGGCTTCCCCTGGGCCTACCTCACCCGGCCCCATGGCTTCCCCTGGGCCTACCTCACTGGGCCTCACGGCTTCCCCTGGGCCTACCTCACCCGACCCCATGGCTTCCTTTGGGCCTACCTCACCAGGCCTCATGGCTTCCCCGGGGCCTACTGGGCCTCAATGGCTTCCCCTGGGCCTACTGGGCCTCATGGCTTCCCCTGGGCCGACCTCACTGGGCCCCATGGCTTTCCCTGGGCCTACCTCATCAGGCCCGATGGCTTCTTAACCTGGGCCTACCTCACCCAGCCCCATGATTTCTCCTGGGCCTACTGGGCCTCATGGCTCCACCTGGGCCTACCTCACCAGGCCCCATGGCTTCCCCTGGGCCTACCTCACAAGGCCTCATGGCTTCCCCTTGGAATTTTTTTGGAGAATTTTGAGGGAAAATTTTTGGGGAATTTGGGGAATTTTTTGGGTGGAATTGTGGGAAGATTTTGGAGAATTTTTTTGGGATTTTTTAAAAAAAATTTTCAAATTTTTCATGGTATATTAAGTATGTTTCCAGGATTTTTTAGGGGATTTTTGAGGAAATTTTGGGGGTTTTTTTGTGAATTTTGAGGCATTTTTTGAGGAATTTTCTGGGAATTTTTCAGAATTTTCAGTAAATGTTTCATAATTTTTGTTCAAGAATATTGGTAAAATTTGGGAAATTTTTTTTTTTTCAATTTTTTCTGCAATTTTCTGGAAAATTTTGGGAAGATTTTCGGGAATTGTTTTGTTAATTGCCTGAAATTTGGGGGGATTTATTTGGGGAATTTTTGGGGATTTTTTTTGGAATTTCGAGGGATTTTTTGGGGAATTTTGGGGATTTTTTAGGGAATTTGGGGGGATTTTTTTTTTTGGAATTTTGAGGGATTTTTACGGCATTTTGGGTGGATTTTTTTTTGAATTTTTGGGGGATTTTTTTGGGAATCTTGGGGATTTTTTTGGGAATTTGGGGGATTGTTTAGGAATTTTGGGGTTTTTTTTTGGGAATTTTGGGGAGATTTTTTAGGGAATTTTGAGGGATTTTTTAGGGCATTTTGGGGGGATTTGAGGGATTTTTGGGGGAGTTTTTAGGGAACTTTGGGGGATTTTTTAGGGAATTTTGGGGGAATTTTGAGTGATTTTTAAGGGAATTTTGGGGGAGTTTTGGGGGAATTTTTGGGGAATTTTGGGGCATTTTTTTGGGATTTTGGGGGATTTTTTTGGGGAATTTGGGGGGATTTTTGGGGGAATTTTTGGGATTATTTTGGGAACTTTGGGGCTTTTTTTTAGGAATTTTGAGGGATTTTTTGTGGAATTTTGTGGGATTTTTTGTGGATTTTGAGGGATTTTTTAGGCAATTTTAGAGGGATTTTTTGGGGCATTTTGTGGGATTTTTGGGGGAACTTTTTGGGGATTTTGGGGGATTTTTTAGCGAATTCTAGGGAATTTTTGGGGGATTTTGGGAGATTTTTTTGGGGAATTTTGGGGATTTTTTGGGGAATTTTTTGGGAATTTTTGTCGATTTTTTAGGGAATTCCGGGGGATTTTTTGGAGGCATTTTTAGGGAATTTTGAGAGATTTTTTGGGGAATTTTTGGGGATTTTTTTGTGGATTTTGAGGGATTTTCTAGGCAATTTTAGGGGGATCTTTTTGGGATTTTGTTCAATTTTTTTGGAATTTTGGGGGATTTTTTAGGGAACTCGGGGGATTTTTTGGGGGAATTTTTGGGGGATTTTTTAAGGAATTTTGAGGGATTTTTTGTGGAATTTTGGGGGGAATTTTGGGGGGAATTTCAGGCAATTTTTTGGGAATTTTGAGGGATTTTCTTAGGGAATGTTGAGAGATTTTTGGGGGAATTTTTGGGAACTTTTTAGGGAATTTGGAGGGATTTTTTGGGGATTTTTTTTGGGAATTTTGGGGGATTTTTAGGGAACTTGGGGGATTTTTTGGAGGAAGTTTTGGGGAATTTTGGAGCATTTTTGGGGGAATTTTGGGGGGAATTTTGGGGATTTTTTGGGAATTTTAGGGGGATTTTTTGGGGGGAATTTCAGGCGATTTTTTGGGATTTTTGGGGGGATTTTTTTTGGAATTTTGGGGGAATTTTGAGTGATTTTTAAGGGAATTTTGGGGGGAATTTTTTTTGAATTTTGGGGGCATTTTTGTGGGATTTTTTGGGGGATTTTTTTGGGAATTTTGGGTGGATTTTCTTGGGGGATTTTGGGGCATTTTTTGGGGGAATTTTGAGGGGTTTTTTTTGGAATTTTAGGCGTTGTTTTAGGGAATTTTTGGTGATTTTTTAAAGGAATTTTGAGGGATTTTTTAGGGAATTTTGGGAGAATTTTTTGTGGAATTTTGAGGGATTTTTTGGGGGATATTTGGTGAATTCTGGATCCAATCTGGGGCCTTTCCTGGGCTGTTTGGGAGTGAAATTCTGGGAATTTGGGGGATTTTTTAGGGAATTCTGGGAGATTTTTTTGTGGAATTTTGGGGGATTTTTGAGGGAATTTTGGGGGAATTTTGAGTGATTTTTAAGGGAATTTTTGGGGGGATTTTTGGGGAATTTTGGGGGATTTTTTGGGGGATTTTTGTGGGGAATTTGGGGGGATTTTTAGGGGATTTTTTTGGGATTTTTAGGGAATTTTAAGGAATTTTTGGGATTTTTTGGGAACTTTGGGGCTTTTTTTTTTGGAATTTTGAGGGATTTTTTAGCAGTTTTGTGGGGAATTTTGGGGCTCTTTTTGGGGTATTTTGACAGATTTTTTAGGGAATTTTGAGGGATTTTTTAGGGCATTTTTGGGGGATTTTTGGGGGGATTTTGAGGGGATTCTTTTGGGAATTTTGAGGGAATTTTAGGGCATTTTTTGCGGAATTTTGGGGCAATTTTAGGGGATTTTTAAGGGATTTTTTTGGGGAATTTTGGGAGAATTTTTTGTGGAATTTTGAGGGATTTTTTGGGAATTTTTTTTGGAATATTTGGTGAATTCTGGGTCCAATCTGGGGCCTTTCCTGGGCTGTTTGGGAGTGAAATTCTGGGAATTTTGAGTGATTTTTAAGGGAATTTTTGGGGAATTTTGGGGGATTTTTAGGGGATTTTTTTGGATTTTCAGGGAATTTTGGGGGATTTTTGGGGGGATTTTTTGAGGTATTTTCTGGGGAATTTTTTGGGAATTTTGAGTGTTGTTTTTTTTTTAATTTTAGGCGTTTTTTGAGGGAATTTTTTGGGGATTTTTTAGGGAATTTTGGGAGATTTTTTTTTGGAATTGTGAGGGATTTTTTGGGGAATTTTGGTGTTGGTTTGGGGAATTTTTTGGGAATTTTTGTCGATTTTTTAGGGAATTTCGGGGGATTTTTTTGGGGGCATTTTTAGGGAATTTTGAGAGATTTTTTGGGGAATTTTTGGGGATTTTTTTGTGGATTTTGAGGGATTTTCTAGGCATTTTTAGGGGGATCTTTTTGGGATTTTGTTCAATTTCTTTTTGGAATTTTGGGGGATTTTTTAGGGAACTCGGGGGATTTTTTGGGGGAATTTTTGGGGGATTTTTTAAGGAATTTTGAGGGATTTTTTAGGGAATTTTGGGGGAATTTTTTGGGGAATTTTGGGGGGAATTTTGGGGGGAATTTCTAGGCGATTTTTGGGAATTTTGAGGGATTTTCTTAGGGAATTTTGAGAGATTTTTTTGGGGGATTTTTTGCGAATTTTTTAGGGAATTTGGAGGGATATTTTGGGGATTTTTTTTGGGAATTTTGGGGGATTTTTAGGGAACTTGGGGGATTTTTTGGAGGAAGTTTTGGGGAATTTTGGAGCATTTTTGGGAGAATTTTGAGGGATTTTTTTGGGAATTTTGGGGGGATTTTTTGGGGGGAATTTCAGGCGATTTTTTTTTGGATTTTGGGGGGATTTTTTGGGGAATTTTGGGGGATTTTTTTTTTTAATTTTGAGGGATTTTTAGGGAATTTTGGGGATTTTCAGGGATTTTTGGGGGGATTTTGGGGGATTTTTTGGGGAATTTTGAGGGAATTTTGAGGGAATTTTAGGGCATTTTTTGCGGAATTTTGGGGCAATTTTAGGGGATTTTAAAGGGATTTTTTGGGGGAATTTTGGGAGAATTTTTTGTGGAATTTTGGTGGATTTTTGGGAATTTTTTTTGGAATATTTGGTGCATTCTGGGTCCAATTTGGGTCCTTTCCAGGGCTGTCCCTGCTCAGGCTGCAGACGCTGAGCAGGAGGAGTTTGGGAGTGAAATCCTGGGAATTTTGGGGGATTTTTGGGGGAATTTTGGGGATTTTTTGGGAATTTTGAGGGATTTTTTGGGAATTTTTAGTTATTTTTGGGGGATTTTTTGGGAGGGATTTTTGGGGAATTTTGGGGGGATTTTTTTGGGGGGGTTTTGGGAATTTTTTTGGGATTTTCTTAGAGAATTTTGGGGTGATTTTTTGGGGAACTTTTTTGGAGTTTTTAGGGAATTTTGGGGGATTTTTTTTGGGAATTCTAGGGAATTTTTGGGGGATTTTGGGAGATTTTTTGGGGAATTTTTGGGGATTTTTTTGGGATTTTTGAGGGATTTTCTTAGGGAATTTTGAGAGATTTTTTTGGGGAATTTTTGCGAATTTTTTAGGGAATTTGGAGGGATTTTTTTGGGGAACTTTGGGGGGATTTTTTTTGGGATTTTTTAGGGATTTTTGGGGGGAATTTTGGGGCATTTTTTGGGGAATTTTGGGGCATTTTTTGGGGGAATTTTGGGGGATTTTGAGATATTTTTGGGGGAATTTTGAGGGGGTTATTTTGGAATTTTAGGCGTTGTTTTAGGGAATTTTTGGCGATTTTTAAAGGAATTTTGAGAGATTTTTTAGGGAATTTTGGGGGGATTTTTTTGTGGAATTTTGGTGGATTTTTTGGGAATTTTTTTTGGAATATTTGGTGCATTCTGGGTCCAATCTGGGTCCTTTCCCTGCTCAGGCTGCAGACGCTCAGCGCGATGTCGGCCTCGGACGAGTTGGACGATTCCCAGGTGCGCCAGATGCTCTTCGACCTCGAGTCCGCCTACAACGCCTTCAATCGCTTCCTGCACTCCTGAGGGCAGCAAAATCCAGTCCAGACCAGTTCAAACCAGTTCAGACCAGTTCAGACCAGTTCAGACTGGAGCCAGGAGAAGTTTGGAATAAATTGGATGAGAAAAATCCACAAAATTTGTGAAAATTTCCTTTATTTTCTCATTAATATTGGATTAAACTGGGAGCCAATCCCAGTTCAAACCAGTTCAAACCAGTCCAGACCAGTTCAGACCAGTTCAAACTGGAGCCAGCAGAAGTTTGGAATAAATTGGTGGAGAAAAATCCCAAAAATTCGTGAAAATTTCCTTTATTTTCTTGCTGTTTCTTGGAGCCATTCCCAGTTCAAACCAGTTCAAACCAGTTCAGACCAGTCCAGACCAGTTCAGACCAGTTCAAACTGGAGCCTCCAGAAATTTGGAATAAATTGGATGAGAAAATTCCCAAAAATCTTCAAAATTTGTGAAAATTTCCTTTATTTTCTCAATGTTTCTTGGCGTGATTCCCAGTCCAAACCAGTTCAGACCAGTTCAAACCAGTTCAGACCAGCTCAGACCAGTTCAGACCAGTTCAAACTGGAGCCAGCAGAAGTTTGGAATAAATTGGATGAGAAAATTCCCAAAATTCTTCAAAAATTCGTGAAAATTTCCTTTATTTTCTCAATGTTTCTTGGTGTGATTCCCAGTCCAGACCAGTTCAGACCAGTTCAGACCAGTTCAGACCAGTTCAAACTGGAGCCAGCAGAAGTTTGGAATAAATTGGAGGAGAAAAATCCCAAAAATTTGTGAAAATTTCCTTTATTTTCTCAATGTTTCTTGGCGTGATTCCCAGTTCAGACCAGTTCAGACCAGTTCAGACCAGTTCAAACTGGAGCCAGCAGAAGTTTGGAATAAATGGGAGGAGAAAAATCCCAAAAATTCGTGAAAAATTCCTTTATTTTCTCAATGTTTCTTGGTGTGATTTCCAGTTTAGAACAGTAAAACCAGTCCAGACCAGTTCAAACCAGTCCAGACCAGTTCAGACCAGTTCAAACTGGAGCCAGCAGAAGTTTGGAATAAATTGGAGGAGAAAAATCCCAAAAATTCGTGAAAATTTCCTTTATTTTCTTGCTGTTACTGCATTAAACTGGGAGCCAATCCCAGTTCAAACCAGTTCAGACCAGTCCAAACCAGTTCAGACCAGTCCAAACTGGAGCCAGCAGAAGTTTGGAATAAATTGGTGGAGAAAAATCCCAAAAATTCGTGAAAATTTCCTTTATTTTCTCAATGTTTCTTGGTGTGATTTCCAGTTTAGAGCAGTAAAACCAGTTCAGACCAGTTCAAACCAGTTCAGACTGGGGCCAGCAGAAGTTTGGAATAAATTGGTGGAGAAAAATCCCAAAAAATTCCTGAAAATTTCCTTTATTTTCTCAATGTTTCTTGGTGTGATTCCCAGTCCAAACCAGTCCAAACCAGTCCAGACCAGTTCAAACCAGTCCAGACCAGTCCAGACCAGTCCAGACCAGTTCAGACCAGTTCAAACTGGAGCCAGCAGAAGTTTGGAATTAAATGGGAGGAGAAAATTCCCAAAAATCTTCAAAATTTGTGAAAAATTCCTTTATTTTCTCATTGATATTGGATTAAACTGGGAGCCATTCCCAGTCCAGACCAGTTCAGACCAGTTCAGACTGGAGCCAGCAGAAGTTTGGAATAAATTGGATGAGAAAATCCCAAAAATCTTCAAAAATTCGTGAAAATTCCTTTATTTTCTCATTGATGTTGGGTTAAACTGGAGCCATTCCCAGTTCAGACCAGTCCAAACCAGTTCAGACCAGTTCAGACCAGTCCAGACCAGTTCAGACCAGTTCAGACCAGTCCAGACCAGTTCAAACTGGAGCCTCCAGAAGTTTGGAATAAATGGGAGGAGAAAAATCCCAAAAATCTTCAAAAATTCATGAAAATTTCCTTGATTTTCTCAATGTTTCTTGATGTGATTCCCAGTTCAAACCAGTTCAAACCAGTCCAAACTGGAGCCAGCAGAAGTTTGGAATAAATTGGATGAGAAAATCCCAAAAAATTCGTGAAAAATTCCTTTATTTTCTCAATGATGTTGGATTAAACTGGGAGCCATTCCCAGTCCAAACCAGTCCAAACCAGTTCAGACCAGTCCAAACCAGTTCAAACCAGTTCAGACCAGTCCAAACTGGAGCCAGCAGAAGTTTGGGATAAATGGGATGAGAAAATTCCCAAAAATCTTCAAAATTTGTGAAAATTTCCTTTATTTTGTCAATGTTTCTTGGTGTCATTCCCAGTTCAAACCAGTCCAGACCAGTTCAGACCAGTCCAGACCAGTCCAGACCAGTTCAGACCAGTTCAAACTGGAGCCAGCAGAAGTTTGGAATAAATGGGAGGAGAAAAATCCCAAAAATCTCCAAAATCCATGAAAAATTCCTTTATTTTCTCATTGATATTGGATTAAACTGGGAGCCATTCCCAGTTCAGACCAGTCCAGACCAGTTCAGACCAGTTCAAACCAGTTCAGACCAGTCCAAACTGGAACCAGAAGAAGTTTGGAATAAATTGGATGAGAAAATTCCCAAAAATCCCCAAAATCTGTGAAAATTTCCTTTATTTTCTCAATATTTCTTGGTGTCATTCCCAGTTCAGACCAGTCCAGACCAGTTCAGACCAGTCCAGACCAGTTCAGACCAGCTCAGACCAGTTCAGACCAGTTCAAACTGGAGCCAGCAGAAGTTTGGGATAAATTGGATGAGAAAATTCCCAAAAATCTCCAAAATTTGTGAAAATTTCCTTTATTTTGTCAATGTTTCTTTGTGTCATTCCCAGTTCAAACCAGTTCAAACCAGTTCAGACCAGTCCAGACCAGTCCAGACCAGTTCAGACCAGTTCAGACTGGAGCCAGCAGAAGTTTGGAATAAATTGGATGAGAAAATCCCAAAAATCTTCAAAAATTCGTGAAAATTCCTTTATTTTCTCATTGATGTTGGGTTAAACTGGAGCCATTCCCAGTTCAGACCAGTCCAAACCAGTTCAGACCAGTTCAGACCAGTCCAGACCAGTTCAGACCAGTTCAGACCAGTCCAGACCAGTTCAAACTGGAGCCTCCAGAAGTTTGGAATAAATGGGAGGAGAAAAATCCCAAAAATCTTCAAAAATTCATGAAAATTTCCTTGATTTTCTCAATGTTTCTTGATGTGATTCCCAGTTCAAACCAGTTCAAACCAGTCCAAACTGGAGCCAGCAGAAGTTTGGAATAAATTGGATGAGAAAATCCCAAAAAATTCGTGAAAAATTCCTTTATTTTCTCAATGATGTTGGATTAAACTGGGAGCCATTCCCAGTCCAAACCAGTCCAAACCAGTTCAGACCAGTCCAAACCAGTTCAAACCAGTTCAGACCAGTCCAAACTGGAGCCAGCAGAAGTTTGGGATAAATGGGATGAGAAAATTCCCAAAAATCTTCAAAATTTGTGAAAATTTCCTTTATTTTGTCAATGTTTCTTGGTGTCATTCCCAGTTCAAACCAGTCCAGACCAGTTCAGACCAGTCCAGACCAGTCCAGACCAGTTCAGACCAGTTCAAACTGGAGCCAGCAGAAGTTTGGAATAAATGGGAGGAGAAAAATCCCAAAAATCTCCAAAATCCATGAAAAATTCCTTTATTTTCTCATTGATATTGGATTAAACTGGGAGCCATTCCCAGTTCAGACCAGTCCAGACCAGTTCAGACCAGTTCAAACCAGTTCAGACCAGTCCAAACTGGAACCAGAAGAAGTTTGGAATAAATTGGATGAGAAAATTCCCAAAAATCCCCAAAATCTGTGAAAATTTCCTTTATTTTCTCAATATTTCTTGGTGTCATTCCCAGTTCAGACCAGTCCAGACCAGTTCAGACCAGTCCAGACCAGTTCAGACCAGCTCAGACCAGTTCAGACCAGTTCAAACTGGAGCCAGCAGAAGTTTGGGATAAATTGGATGAGAAAATTCCCAAAAATCTCCAAAATCCATGAAAAATTCCTTTATTTTCTCATTGATATTGGATTAAACTGGAGCCATTCCCAGTCCAGACCAGTCCAGACCAGTTCAGACCGGTCCAGACCAGTCCAGACCAGTTCAGACCAGTCCAGACTGGAGCCAGCAGAAGTTTGGAATAAATTGGATGAGAAAATTCCCAAAAATTCGTGAAAATTTCCTTTATTTTCTCAATGTTTCTTGGTGTCATTCCCAGTTCAAACCAGTCCAAACCAGTCCAGACCAGTTCAAACCAGTCCAGACCAGTTCAGACCAGTTCAAACTGGAGCCTCCAGAAATTTGGAATAAATTGGATGAGAAAATTCCCAAAACTCTTCAAAATTTTGTGAAAATTTCCTTTATTTTCTCAATGTTTCTTGGTGTCATTCCCAGTTCAGACCAGTCCAGACCAGTCCAGACCAGTTCAGACCAGTTCAGCCCAGTTCAAACCAGTCCCAACCAGTCCATCCCAGTCCAAACCAGTTCAAACCAATCCAAACCATTTAAAACCAGTTCAAACCAGTTCAACCCAGTTCAAACCAGTCCAGACCAGTCCAAACCAGTCCCAACCAGTTCAGCCCAGTCCAAACCAGTTCAAACCATTTAAAACCAGTTCAACCCAGTTCAAATCAGTCCAGACCAGTTCAAACCATTTAAAACCAGTTCAAACCAGTCCCAACCAGTCCAAACCAGTTCAAACCAGTTCAGACCAATCCAAACCAGTTCAGACCAGTTCAGCCCAGTTCAAACCAGTCCAAACCATTTAAAACCAGTTCAAACCAGTCCAAACCAGTTCAAACCAATCCAAACCAGTCCAGACCAATCCAAACTATTCCAAACCAGTTTAAACCAGTCCATCCCAGTTCAAACCAATCCAAACCAGTTCATCCCAGTTCAAACCAGTCCCAACCAGTTCAGCCCAGTCCAAACCAATCCAAACCAGTTCATCCCAGTTCAAACCAGTCCAAACCAGTCCAAACCATTCCAAACCAATCCAGACCAGTTCAATCCAGCCCAGACCAGTTCAAACCAGTCCCAACCAATCCAAACCAGTTCAAACCATTTAAAACCAGTTCAACCCAGTTCAAACCAGTCCAAACCAGTTCAAACCAATCCAAACCAGTTCATCCCAGTTCAAACCAGTCCAAACCAGTCCAGACCAGTTCAAACCAGTCCAAACCAATCCAAACCAGTCCAAACCAGTTCAGACCAGTCCCAACCAATCCAAACCAGTTCAAACCAGTCCAAACCAGTTCATCCCAGTTCAAACCAGTCTAAACCAGTCCAGACCAATCCAAACTATTCCAAACCAGTTTAAACCAGTTCAAACCAGTCCAAACCAGTTCAATCCAGCCCAAACCAGTTCAAACCAGTCCCAACCAATCCAAACCAGTGCAAACCAGTTCAGACCAGTCCAAACCAGTCCCAACCAGTTCAGCCCAGTTCAAACCAGTCCAAACCATTTAAAACCAGTTCAACCAGTCCAAACCAGTTCATCCCAGTTCAAACAAATCCAAACCATTTAAAACCAGTTCAAACCAGTCCATCCCAGTTCAAACCAGTCCAAACCAGTTCAAACTAATCCAAACCAGTTCAAACCAGTCCCAACCAGTTCAGACCTGTCCAGACCAGTTCAAACCAATCCAAACCAGTTCATCCCAGTCCATCCCAGTTCATCCCAGTTCACTCCATCCTTTCCTCCTTGGCAGCCTCAGCTCCCGGATTTTGCCCCTGGCTCCTTCCAGCTCCACCTCCCCGAGGCCGCATCCTGGGGGAATTCCGGGAATTTTTGGGAATTTTGGGGATTTTTTGGGAATTTTTTGGGAATTTTGGGAATTTTTGGGAAAAATTCGCTTTTTTCCCAAAATTTTGGGCTTTTTTCCCCCCAAAATTGAGATTTTTTTACCCCCAAATTCAGATTTTTTTACCCCAAAATTCAGATTTTTTTACCCCCCAAATTCAGATTTTTTTACCCCAAAATTCAGATTTTTTTTACCCCCCAAATTCAGATTTTTTTACCCCAAAATTCAGATTTTTTACCCCCCAAAATTCAGATTTTTTAACCAGAAATTCTCAATGATTTCTCCAAATTTGGAATTTTTACCCCAAATTCTGAGGATTTCCCCAAAATTCCCAACATTTCCACCAAAATCCCCAATTTTTCCCCCCAAATTAGGTTTTATTCCTAAAAAATCCAATAATCCCCGCAAAATTCCCAATTTTCCCCCCAAAATTCCCAATTTTTCCCCCCAAAAATCCCAATTTTCCCCCCAAAATCCCCATTTTTCACCCAAATTCCCAATTTTCCCCCAAAATTCCCCCCAAATTAGTTTTTATTCCCAAAAATCCCCATTTTCCCCCCAAAATCCCCTTTTTTCCCCAAATTTCCCCATTTTTGCCCAAAATCCCCATTTTCCCCCAAAAATCCCAATTTCCCCCCAAAATTCCCAAATTTTCCCCCAAATTCCAGCATTTTCCCCCCAAAATCCTCATTTTCCCCAAAATTCCCATTATTTCCCAAAATCCCCATTTTCCCCCCAAAATCTCCATTTTTTCCCCAAATCCCCATTTTTTCCCTCCAAAATTCCCAATTTTTTTCCCAAAATCCTCATTTTCCCCCCAAAATCCCCATTTTTCCCCCAAATCCCGAATATTTCCCCCAAAATTCCCATTTTTTACCTCGAATTTCCCCATTATTTTCCTAAAATCCCCATTTGTTCCCCCAAACTTCCCCAATTTTTCCCCCCAAATTCCCCATTTTTCCCTCCA
The DNA here is from genome assembly GCF_023055355.1 of Agelaius tricolor. Lineage (NCBI taxonomy): Eukaryota > Metazoa > Chordata > Aves > Passeriformes > Icteridae > Agelaius > Agelaius tricolor. The sequence continues at coordinate 311,903 of NW_027269360.1, read as the reverse complement.
ATTTTCCCCCCAAATCCCCAATTTTTTTCCCAAAATCCCCATTTTCCCCAATAAATTCCCCTTTTTTGCCCAAATTTCCCAATTTTTCCCTCAATTTTCCCCATTTTTCCCTCCAAAATTCCCCATTTTTGTCCAAATTCCCAATTTTTTACCTCAAATTCCCCATTTTTCCCCCAAATTCCCCATTTTTTCGCCAAATTTCCCCTCAATTTTCCCCATTTTCCCCCCAAATTTCCCCATTTCCCCCAAAATTCCCCATTTTCCCCCAAAAATCCCCAATATTTCCCCAAAATCCCCATTTTTACCTCAAAATTCCCCATTTTTTACCTCAAATCCCAGATTTTCCCCCCAAATTTTCCCATTTTTACACCAAATTTCCCCATTATTTCCCCTAAATTTCCCCATTTTCCCCCCAAAATCCCCATTTTTTACCTCAAATTTCCCCAATATTTTTCCCAAAATCCCCATTTTTACCTCAAAATTCCCCATTTTTTACCTCAAATCCCAGATTTTCCCCCCAAATTTTCCCATTTTTCCCCCAAATTTCCCCATTATTTCCCCTAAAATTCCCCATTTTCCCCCCAAAATCCCCATTTTTTTACCTCAAATTCCCCCAATATTTTTCCCAAAATCCCCATTTTTTCCCTCAATTTTCCCCATTTTTTACCAAATTTCCCCCTTTTTGCCCAAAATTCCCAATTTTTTACCTCAAAATTCCCATTTTTTACCTCAAATTTCCCTATTTTTTACCTCAAAATTCCCCATTTTTACCTCAAATTCCCCATTTTTCCGCCAAATTTCTCCCCCAAAATCCCCCATTTTCCACCCAAAATTCCCCTTTTCCCTCAATTTTCCCCATTTCCCCCCAAATTCCCCATTTTTACCCCAAATTCCCCCATTATTTCCCCAAATTTCCCCATTTTTCCCTCAATTTTCCCCATTTTTACCTCAAATTCCCAATTTTTTACCTCAAATTTCCCCCCCAAAATCCCCATATTTCCCCCCAGATTCCCCATTTTTTACCCCAAATTCCCCATTTTCCCCAATAAATTCCCCTTTTTTGCCCAAATTCCCCGTTTTTTCCCCCAAATCCCCATTTTTACCCCAAAATCCCCATTTTCCCCAATAAATTCCCCATTTTTGCCCAAAATTCCCCATTTTTTACCTCAAATTTCCCCATTTTCCCTCCAATTTTCCCCCCAAAATCCCCAATTTTTCTCCCCAAATTCCAGATTTTTCCCTCAATTTTCCCCAATTTTCTGCATTTTTGCCCAAAATTCCCCATTTTTACCTCAAAATTCCCATTTTTTACCTCAAATTTCCCCATTTTCCCCCAAATTTCCCCCCAAAATTCCCCATTTTCCTCCCCAAAATCCCCGTTCTTTACCCCAAAGTCCCCCAATATTTTTCCCAAAATCCCCATTTTCCCCAATAAATTCCCCTTTTTTGCCCAATTTCCCCATTTTTTACCTCAAAATCCCCAATTTTTCCCTCCAATTTTCCCCCAAAATCCCCAATTTTTCCCAAAATCCCCATTTTCCCCAATAAATTCCCCTTTTTTGCCCAAATTTCCCAATTTTTCCCTCAATTTTCCCCATTTTTACCCCAAATTTCCCCATTTTCCCCCCAAATTCCCAATTTTTTACCTCAAAATTCCCCATTTTCCCCCCATATTTCCCCATTTTTTCGCCAAATTTCCCCCCCAAAATCCCCATTTTCCCCCCCAAAATCCCCATTTTTTCCCCAAAATTCCCCCAATATTATTCCCAAAATCCCCATTTTTCCCCCCAAATTCCCCCCTATTCCCCCCAATCCCCATTTTCCCCAATAATTCCCCATTTTTGCCCAAATTCCCCGTTTTTTCCCCCAATTTCCCCATTTATTTTCTCCCCCCCCTCACCGGCCAGGCCGAGCCGCTCCAGGCCCCGCCCCCTCCGGCCCAGCCCCTGCAGGAGCTCCCGGAAGGTTCCGGAAGCGAGGCCGGGATTGGCCGAGAGATCCAGGGAGAGCAGCGAGGGGCAGGCGGGGAGGGCCCTGCAATGGGGGAAAAATGGGGGAAATTGGGAAAATTGGCAACAAAATGGGGGAAATTGGGGGAAAATGGGGGGAAAATGGGGGAAAATGGGGAAAATTGGCATCAAAATGAGGCCCCCTCCGGCCCAGCCCCTGCAGGAGCTCCCGGAAGCGAGGCCGGGATTGGCCGAGAGATCCAGGGAGAGCAGGGACGGGCAGGCGGGGAGGGCCCTGCAATGGGGGACAAAAAATGGGAAAAAATGAGGAAAAAATGGAGCAAAATGGGGGAAAAAGGGGGAAAATGGGGAGAAAATGGGGAGAAAATGGGGGAAAATGGGGAAAATTGGCATCAAAATGAGGCCCCCTCCGGCCCAGCCCCTGCAGGAGCTCCCGGAAGCGAGGCCGGGATTGGCCGAGAGATCCAGGGAGAGCAGCGAGGGGCAGGCGGGGAGGGCCCTGCAATGGGGGAAAATGGGGGGAAATTGGGAAAAAATGGGGCAAAATGGGGAAAAATGAGAAAAAATGGGGAAAATTGATGGGAAAATGGGGGAAAAATGCGGAAAATTGGCACCAAAATGGGGGGAAAATGGGGAAATTTGACACCAAAATGGGGGAAAATGGAACCAAAATGGCGGCAAAATGGGGGAAAATTGGCATCAAAATGGGGGAAAATGGGAGAAAAAATGAGGAAAAAATGGGGCAAAATGGGGAAAAATGGGGCAAAATGGGGAAAATGGGGCAAAATGGGGGAATAATGGGGGAATAATGGGGGAAAATGGGGAAATTTGGCTTCAAAATGGGGGAAAAATGGGGGAAAATGGGAGAAAAATTGGGGGAAAATGGGGGAAAATGGGGAAAATTGGCAACAAAATGGGGAAAAATGGGGGAAAAATGGCAACAAAATGGCACCAAACTGGGGGAAATGGGGAAAAATGGGGAAAAAATGGGAAAAAATGGGGAAAATTGGATCCAAAATGGGAAAATAATGGGGAAAAATGGGGAAAATTGGCACCAAAATGGGGCAAAATGGGGGGAAAAGGCACCAAAAATGGGGAAAATGGGGAAAAACTGGGGAAAAATTGAACCAAAATGGGGAAAAATGGGGAAAATTGGCAACGAAATGGGGAAAATTGGCAACAAATGGCACAAAAATGGGGAAAATTGGGGAAAAAATGGGGAAAAATGGAACTAAAATGGGAGAAAAAATGGGGAAAATTGGGGCAAAATGGGGCAAAATGGGGGAAAATTGGCACCAAAATGGGGGAAAATGGGGAAAATTGGCACCAAAATGGGGAAAAATTTGGAAAAATTGGGTAAAAATGGGGGAAAATTGGAACCAAAATGGCACCAAAACACGGAAAAATGGCACCAAAATGGGGAAAATGGGGAAAAATGGCGGCAAAATGGGGCAAATTGGCAACAAAATGGGAGAAAAATGGGGAAAATGGCACCAAAATGGGGAAAATTGGGGAAAAATTGGGAAAAATGGCACCAAAATGGGGAAAATTTGCAATAAAATGGGGCAAAATGGGACCATAATGGCACCAAAATGGGGCAAAATGGTGAAAATTGGCAACAAAATGGCCCCAAATGGGGGAAATTGGCACCAAAATGGCCTAAAAAGGTTAAAAATGGTGAAAATCGGCATCAAAATGGCCCAAAATGGCACAAAATGGAGAAAATTGGCACCAAAATGGTGCCAAAAATTGGCACCAAAAGGGACCAAAGTGCCCCAAAATGACCCAAAATGGGGAAAATTGGCCCCCAAATGACCCCAAAATGACCCAAAATGGCACCGCTTGTCACCAAATGGCCCCAAAGTGGCACCAAAATGACCCTAAATGGCCCAAGGTGTCCCCGGGGTGTCCCCAAGGTGTCCCCAGTGTCCCCAGGGTGTATCCAGTGTCCCCAAGGTGTCCCCCAGGGTGTCCCCAGGGTGTCCCCAGGGTGTCCCCGCTGTCCCTAATGTGTCCCCAGGGTGTCCCCAAGGTCTCCCCATGGTGTCCCCTGGGTGTCCCCAAGGTGTCCTTAATGTCCCCAGGGTGTCCCCAGGGTGTCCCCGCTGTCCCCATGCTGTCCCCAATATCCCCAGGGTGTCCCTGGGGTGTCCCCAATGTCCCCAAGGTGTCCCCCCAAGGTGTCCCCGCTGTCCGCAGGGTTTTCCCAAGGTGTCCTCAGGGTGTCCTCAATGTGTCCCCACTGTCCCCAAGGTGTCCCTGGGGTGTCCCCAAGGTGTCCCCAATGTGTCCTTAATGTCCCCAAGGTGTCCCTGGGGTGTCCCCAGGGTGTCCCCAGTGTGTCACCAAGGTGTCCCTGCTGTCCCTGGGGTGTCCCTGGGGTGTCCCCAGTGTCCCCAAGGTGTCCTTAATGTCCCCAAGGTGTCCCCAAGGTGTCCCCGCTGTCCCAAATGTGTCCCCAATGTCCCCCCAAGGTGTCCCCGGGGTGTCCCCGGTGTCCCCAGGGTGTCCCCAATGTCCCCAATGTGTCCCTGCTGTCCCTAAGGTGTCCCCAATGTCCCCAGGCTGTCCCCGCGGTGTCCCCGGGGTGTCCCCGCGGTGTCCCCAAGGTGTCCCCTCACCGTGCCAGCTCATCGATGTCCCCGTCCCTCAGGTGGTTCCCGGCCAGCGAGAGGTGACAGAGGGCACAGCCGGGCTGGCAGGGACAGTGCGGTGACACCGGTGACGTCACCAGGGTCACCAAGGTCACCAGGGTCACCCAGAACCGCCCACAATGGCCCAAAGGGTCCCTGATGTCACCAAGGTCCCCAGTGTCCCCAATGTCCCCAACAACCCCAATGTCCCACAAAGTCCCCAAAGTCCCCAATGTCCCCAAGGTCCCCAATGTCCCCTGAGTGTCCCCAATGTCCCCAGCGTCATCCATGGTGCCAATGTCCCCAATGTCCCAAATGTCCCCAACATTCCCAACAACCCCAATGTCCCTCCAATGTCCCCAGACCTCCTGAGTGTCCCCAATGTCCCCAATCCCTCCAAAAGTCCCCAATTGCTCCAAATGTCCCCAAAAATTGCTGAAGTCCCCAAATCCCAACAACCTCAATGTCCCAAATGTCCCTGATCCCCACAATGTCCCCAACACTCCCAATGTCCCCAACACCAAAATGTCCCCAACGCCACCAAACGTCCCCAGTCCCCACAGTGTCCCAAACACTCCCAATGTCCCCAATGTCCCCCATGTTCCCAACACCCCTAAATGTCTCCAACGTTCCCAGTGTCCCCAGGTCCCCTGAGTGTCCCCAACATCCCCAACCCATCCACGTCTCCAGTCCCCCTGAGTGTCCCCAATGTCCCCAGACCTGCTGCAGGTACTCGGCCACCTCCCTGCCCATGTCCCCAATGTCCCCAACATTCCCAATGTCCCCAACATTCCCAATGTCCCCAATGTCCCCAGTCCCCCTGAGTGTCCCCAATGTCCCCCATGTTCCCAACACCCCCAAATGTCTCCAACGTTCCCAGTGTCCCCAACGCTCCAAATGTCCCCAATCCCCCCAGTGTCCCCAAAACTGCAAATGTTCTTCTTGTCCCCAATGTCCCCAAATCCCAACATCCCCCAATGTCCCCAAAACCCCTAAATGTCCCCAACACCCCCAATGTCCCCCCATTGTCCCCAATGGGCCCCCATTGCCCCCAACACCCCTAAGGTCCCTCATGTCCCAAATGTCCCCAGCACTCCCAATGTCCCCAATCCCCCCAGTGTCCCCAGTCCCCCTGAGTGTCCCCAATGTCCCCGAGTGTCCCCAGACCTGCTGCAGGTACTCGGCCACATCCCTGCCCATGTCCCCAATGTCCTCCCAATGACCCCAAAATCCCCAATGTCCTCCCAATGTCCCCAATCCCCCCCAATATCCCCAGCACCCCCAATACCCCAATGTCCTCCCAATGTCCCCAACATTCCCAGTGTCCCCGAGTGTCCCCAATCCCTGCTGCAGGTACTCGGCCACATCCCTGCCCATGTCCCCAATGTCCCCAACATCCTCCCAATGTCCCCAACATCCCCAACGTCCTCCCAATGTCCCCAACATTCCCAATGTCCCCAATCCCCCCAATGTCCCCAATGTCTCAAATCCCCCCAATCCCCCCAATGTCCCCATCACCCCCAATGTCCCCAATGTCCCCAGTGTCCCCAGACCTGCTGCAGGTACTCAGCCATGTCCCTGCCCATGTCCCCAACGTCCCAATGTCCTCCCAATGACCCCAAAATCCCCAATGTCCTCCCAATGTCCCCAATCCCCCCAGTGTCCCCAATATCTCAAATTCCCCCAATCCCCCCCAATATCCCCAATGTCCTCCCAATGTCCCCAACATTCCCAATGTCCCCAATGTCCCCAACACCCTCAATGTCCCCAACATTCCCAATGTCCCCAGTCCCCCTGAGCGTCCCCAATGTCCCAAACATAAAAATGTCCCCAACATCAACCAATGTCCCAAACGTCCCCAATTCCCCCAATGTCCCCAGTCCCCACAATGTCCCCAATGTCCTCAATGTTCCCAACACCCCTAAATGTCCCCAGTCCCCCTGAGTGTCCCCAACATCCGCAATTGCCCCAATGTCCCCAATCCCCCCACGTGTTCCCAATGTCCCCGAGTGTCCTCAACACCCCCAATGTCCCCATCACCCCCAATGTCCCCAATGTCCCCAATCCCCCTAAGTGTCCCCAATGTCCTCCCAATGTCCCCAACATTCCCAATGTCCCCGAGTGTCCCCAGACCTGCTGCAGGTACTCGGCCACCTCCCTGCCCATGTCCCCAACGTCCCCAACGTCCCAATGTCCTCCCAATGTCCCCAACATCCCCAATGTCCTCCCAATGTCCCCAACATCCCCAATGTCCTCCCAATGTCCCCAATCCCCCCAATGTCCCCAATAGCTCAAATCCCCCCAATCCCCCCCAATATCCCCATCACCCCCAATGTCCCCAATGTCCTCCCAATGTCCCCAACATTCCCAATGTCCCAAATGTCCCCATACCTGCTGCAGGTACTCGGCCACGTCCCTGCCGATGTCCCCTCTGCTGTCCCCTCTGCTGTCCCCTCTGTTGTCCCCTCCGGTGACCGATGCCAGCTCCAGGCTGCGCAGGCCCCGCGCCGGGATCGTCCTCAGGAGCTGCCGCAGCCCCGCCCGGCCCAGGGGGTTGTAGGACAGGGCCAGCGCCCGCAGAGGGGACGTCTCTGCCACCAGGGCACATTCCCAGGATTATTCCCAAAGTTTGTCCCAAAATTCCCGTGATTTTCCAAAAAAATTTCCCAGAATTCGCACGATTTTCCCCCCAAAATTCCCATTTTTGGGCCCCAAAATTCGTCCCAAATTTTTTCCCATAATTCCCAGAATTATTCCCAAATTTTATCCTCAGAATTCCCACAATTTCCCCCCAAAATTCGTCCCAAAATTCCCAGAATTCTTCCCAAATTTTTCCCCAAATTCCCACAAAATTTTCCCCCCAAAATTCCCATCAAATTCCCATTTGTGGCCCCAAAATTCTTCCCAAAATTCCTAGAATTATTCCCAAAATTCGTCCCAAAATTCCCAGGATTATTCCCAAATTTTCCCCCAAAATTTTCAATAGAATTTGCCAAAATTCTCACAGTTTTGTCCCAAAATTCCCATAAAATTCCCATTTTTTCACCCAAAATTCGTCCCAAAATTCCAAGAATTTGTCCAAAAATTATTCCCAAAATTCCCAGAATTATTCCCAAAATTTTTCCCAAAAATTCCCATAAAATTTTGTCCCAAAATTCCCACAACTTCCCCCCAAATTTCATCCCAAAATTCCCAGAATTATTCCCAAATTTTTCCCCAAATTCCCACAAATTTTTCCCCAAATTCCCACAATTTTCCCCCCAAAATTCCCATCAAATTCCCATTTTTGGCCCCAAAATTAGTTCCAAAATTCCAAGGATTATTCCCAGTTTTTTTCCTAAAATTCGTCCCAAAATTCCCAGGACTATTCCCAATTTTTTTCCCAAAATTCCCAGGATTATTCCCAAATTTTATCCCCAAAATTCCAACAATTTCCCATAAAATTTTCCCAAAATTCCCACAATTTTCCCCCAAAATTCCCATCAAATTCCCATTTGTGGCCCCAAAATTCTTCCCAAAATTCCTAGAATTATTCCCAAAATTCGTCCCAAAATTCCCAGGATTATTCCCAAATTTTCCCCCAAATTTTCAATAAAATTTTCCAAAATTCTCACAGTTTTGTCCCAAAATTCCCATAAAATTCCCATTTTTTTCACCCAAAATTCGTCCCAAAATTATTTCCAAAATTCCCAGAATTATTCCCAAATTGTTTCCCAAAAATTCCCATAAAATTTTGTACCAAAATTCCCACAACTTCCCCCCAAAATTCCCACAAAATTCCCATTTTCGGCCCCAAAATTCGTCCCAAAATTCCCAGAATTATTCCCAAATTTTATCCTCAAAATTCCCACAATTTCCCATAAAATTTTTGCAAAATTCCCAATATTTTCCCCCCAAAATTCCCATAAAATTCCCATTTTCGGCCCCAAAATTCCCAGAATGATTCCCAAATTTTATCCCCAAAATTCCAACAATTTCCCATAAAATTTTCCCAAAATTCCCAGAATTATTCCCAAATTTTATCCTCAAAATTCCCACAATTTTCCCCCAAAATTCGTCCCAAAATTCCCAGAATTATTCCCAAATTTTTCCCAAAATTCCCACAATTTTCCCCCCAAAATTCCCATCAAATTCCCATTTTTGGCCCCAAAATTAGTCCCAAAATTCCCAGGATTATTCCCAGTTTTCTTCCTAAAATTCCCAGAATTCGTCCCAAAATTCCCAGGACTATTCCAAATTTTTTTCCCAAAATTCCCAGAATTATTCCCAAATTTTATCCCCAAAATTCCCACAATTTCCCATAAAATTTTCCCAAAATTCCCAATATTTTCCCCCCAAAATTCCCATTTTCGGCCCCAAAATTCCCAGAATTATTCCCAAAATTCGGCCCAAAATTCCCAGGATTATTCCCAAATTTTCCCCAAAATTTTCAATAAAATTTTCCAAAATTCTCACAATTTTCCCCCAAAATTCCCATCAAATTCCCATTTTTTCACCCAAAATTCGTCCTAAAATTCCAAGAATTTGTCCCAAAATTCTTCCCAAAATTCCCAGAATTATTCCCAAATTTTATCCTCAAAATTTCCACAATTTCCCATAAAATTTTCCCAAAATTCCCAGAATTCTTCCCAATTTTTTCCCAAAATTCCCAGAATTATTCCCAAATTTTATCCTCAAAATTCCCACAATTTCCCCCCAAAATTTGTCCCAAAATTCCCAGAATTCTTCCCAAATTTTTCCCCAAAATTCGTCCCAAAATTCCCAGAATTCTTCCCAAATTTTTCCCCAAAATTCGTCCCAAAATTCCCAGAATTATTCCCAAATTTTTCCCCAAATTCCCACAAAATTTCCCCAAAATTCCCACAATTCCCCCCCCAAAATTCCCATCAAATTCCCATTTTCGGCCCCAAAATTCCCAGAATTATTCCCAAAATTCCAAATTTTTTTTTTTCCTTAAAATTTTCCTTTTTCCCCAAAAAATTTCCCAGATTTTTCCCCCCCAAATTCCCATTTTTCCACCCAAAATTTCCATTTCCCTCTAAAATTATTAGGATTTTTCCCAGATTTTTTCCAAAAATTCCAATATTTTTCCCCTAAAATTCCAAATTTTTCCCCAAAAAATTCCTGGATTTTTCCTCCAAAATTTCCATTTTCCCCAAAATTCCGTTTTTTTCCAAACTTCCAATATTTTCCCCTAAATTCCTGATCTTTTCCCCAAAATTATTAATTTTCGCCCAAAATTTTGGGGCTTTTTCCCCCCAAAAAATTCCAAATTTTTTCCCTCAGATTTTCCTTTTCTCCCCAAAAGATTTCCAGGATTTTTCCCCCAAAAATTCAAATTATTTTTTCCTCAAAAATTCCCTTTTTTCTCTAAAAAAAAATTCCAGGTTTTTCCCCAAAATTCCTTTCTTCCCCCCTAAATTCCCATTTTTCTCTAAATTCCCAATTTTACTGCCCAAAATTCCCCTTTTACTCCCCCGAAATTATTGCAAGTTTTTCCAAAATTTTCCCCCCAACTTCCCAATTTTTTTGCCCCAAAATTCCCTTTTTTATAATTTAAAAATCCCAATTTCACCCAAAATTCCAATATTTTTCCCTAAATGGCAGCTACTTCCCCAAAAAATTCCATTCTATCCCCAAAAATTCCATTTTTCCCTCAAAAAATCCATTTTTCCCTAAAATTCCATTTTTTATCCTAAAATTTCCTTTTTTACCCCAAAGTTTCCATTTTTCTCCCAAAAATTCCATTTTCCCCCCAAAAGTGAAATTTTCCCCCAAACATTCAATTTTACCCCAATATTTCCATTTTATACCCCAAAAATTCCATTTTTCTTGCCCTAAAAATTCAATTTTTCCCCCAAAATTCCATTTTCCCCAAAAAATCCTTTTACCTCAAAAATTCCATTTTTTCCCCTAAAAATTACATTTTTTACCTCAAAAATTCCATTTTTTACCCCAAAAATCCCCATTTTTTTCCCAAAATCCCCGTTTTTCCCCCAAAATCCCCATTTTCCCTCACCTGGGATGGGGAAGGCCTCAGTGAGGCCGCAGCCCTGGACACTCACAGTGACCACTCCCAATCAAAATCCCAATTTTTTACCCAAAAAATTCCAATATTTTACCCCAAAAATTCCATTTTTTACCCTAAATCTCCATTTTTTCCCTAAAAGTCTCATTTTTTTTCCCAAAATCCCCATTTTTCACCCCAAAATCCCCATTTTCCCTCACCTGGGATGGGGAAGGCCTCAGTGAGGCCGCAGCCCTGGACATTCACAGTCACCACTCCCAATCAAAACCCAATCAAAATTCCAAATTTTTACCCCAAAAATTCCACTTTTTACCACAAAAATCCCATTTTTTACCCTAAATCCCCATTTTTTCCCAAGAAGTCAAAATTTTTTTCCTAAAACCCCCATTTTTCACCCCAAAATCCCCATTTTCCCCTCACCTGGGATGGGGAAGGCCTCGGTGAGGCCGCAGCCCTGGACATTCACAGTCAACACTCCCAATCAAATCCCAATCAAAATTCCAATTATTTACCCCAAAAATTCCATTTTTACCCCAAAAATTCCATTTTTACCCCAAAAATTCCATTTTTTACCCCAAAAATCCTATTTTTTTCCCAAAATCCCCGTTTTTCCCCCCAAAATCTCCATTTTCCCTCACCTGGGATGGGGAAGGCCTCAGTGATGCCGCAGCCCTGGACATTCACAGTGACCACAGAGTGACCACTCCCAATCAAATCCCAATCAAAATTCCAATTTTTTACCCCAAAAATCCCCAATTTTTGCCCAAAATCCCCATTTTATTTTCCCAAAATTGCCCTTTTTCCCCCCAAAATTCCCATTATTCCTCACCCGGGATGGGGAAGGCCTCGGTGAGGCCGCAGCCCTGGAGTTGCACAGTGACCACAGAGTGACCAATCCCAATCAAATCCCAATCAAAATTTCCATTTTTTACCCCAAAAATCCCCATTTTTTTCCCTAAAATTCCTATTTTTTTCCCAAAATCCCCATTATTCATCCCAAAATCTCTATTTTTTGCTCACCTGGGATGCGGAAGGCCCCGTGAGGCCGCAGCCCTGGACATTCAGTGACCACTCCCAATCAAATCCCAATCAAAATTCCAATTTTTTTACCCCAAAAAATTCCATTTTTACCTCAAAAATTCCATTTTTTACCCCAAAAATCCCCATTTTTTTCCCAAAATCCCCGTTTTTCCCCCCAAAATCTCCATTTTCCCTCACCTGGGATGGGGAAGGACTCAGTGAGGCCGCAGCCCTGGACACTCACAGTGACCACAGAGTCACCACACCCAATCAAAATCCAATCAAAATTCCAATTTTTTACCCCAAAAATTCCCATTTTTTCCCCAAAATTCCATTTTTTACCCTAAGAGTCCCAATTTTTTTCCCAAAATCCCCATTTTTCACCTCAAAATTCCCTTTTTTTTCTCAGCTAGGATGGGGAAGGCCTCAGTGAGGCCGCAGCCCTGGACATTCACAGTGACCACTCCCAATCAAATCCCAATCAAAATTCCAATTTTTTTACCCCCCAAAAATTCCATTTTTACCCCAAAAATCCATTTTTTACCCCAAAAATCCTATTTTTTCCCAAAATCCCCGTTTTTCCCCCAAAAATCCCCATTTTCCCTCACCAGGGATGGGGAAGGCCTCAGTGAGGCCGAAGCCCTGGACATTCACAGTGACCACTCCCAATCAAATCCCAATCAAAATTCTGATTTTTTACCCCAAAAATTCCAATTTTTTCCCCAAAATTCCATTTTTTACCCTAAGAGTCCCAATTTTTTTCCCAAAATCCCCACTTTTCACCTCAAAATTCCCTTTTTCTTCTCAGCTAGGATGGGGAAGGCCTCAGTGAGGCCGCAGCCCTGGACATTCACAGTGACCACTCCCAATCAAATCCCAATCAAAATTCCAATTTTTTACCCCAAAAAATTCCATTTTTACCCCAAAAATCCCATTTTTTACCCCAAAAATCCCCATTTTTTTCCCAAAATCCCCGTTTTTCACCCCAAAATCCCCATTTTCCCTCACCTGGGATGGGGAAGGCCTCAGTGAGGCTGCAGCCCTGGACATTCACAGTCACCACTCCCAATCAAAACCCAATCAAAATTCCAAATTTTTACCCCAAAAATTCCACTTTTTACCACAAAAATACCATTTTTTACCCTAAATCCCCATTTTTTCCCTAGAAGTCAAAATTTTTTTCCTAAAACCCCCATTTTTCACCCCAAAATCCCCATTTTCCCCTCACCTGGGACGGGGAAGGCCTCAGTGAGGCCGCAGCCCTGGACATTCAGAGCGACCACTCCCAATAAAACCCCCATAAAAATTCCATGATTTTACCTCAAAAATTCCATTTGTTACCCCAAAAATTCTTTTTTTACCTTAAAATTCCCATTTTTTTTCCCAAAATCCCCATTTTTCACCCCAAAATCCCCATTTTTCCTCACCCGGGATGGGGAAGGCCTCAGTGAGGCCGCAGCCCTGGACATTCACAGTCACCACTCCCAATCAAATCCCAATCAAAATTCCAATTATTTACCCCAAAAATTCCAATTTTTTCCCCAAAATTCCATTTTTTACCCTAAATCCCCATTTTTTCTCTAAACGTTTCAATTTTTTCCCAAAATCCCCGTTTTTTCCCCCAAAATCCCCATTTTCCCCTCACCTGGGACAGGGAAGGCCTCAGTGAGGCCGCAGCCCTGGACATTCACAGTCACCACTCCCAATCAAGTCCCACTCAAAATTCCAATTTTTTACCCCAAAATTTCCATTTTTTACCCCAAAAATCCCCATTTTTTTCCCAAAATCCCCGTTTTTTCCCCCAAAAATCCCCATTTTCCCCTCACCTGGGACAGGGAAGGCCTCAGTGAGGCCGCAGCCCTGGACACTCACAGTAACCACAGAGTGACCACTCCCAATCAAATCCCAATCAAAATTTCCATTTTTTATGCCAAAAATCCCATTTTTTACCCCAAAAATCCCCTTTTTTTCCCCAAAATCCCCGTTTTTCCCCCCAAAATCCCCATTTTCCCTCACCTGGGATGGGGAAGGCCTCAGTGAGGCCGCAGCCCTGGACATTCACAGTGACCACTCCCAATCAAATCCCAATCAAAATTCCAATTTTTTACCCCAAAAATCCCATTTTTTAGCCTAAAATTTCCATTTTTTACCCTAAGAGTCCCATTTTTTTTCCCAAAATCCCCATTTTTCACCCCAAAATCCCCTTTTTCCCTCACCTGGGATGGGGAAGGCCTCGGTGAGGCCGCAGCCCTGGACATTCACAGTGACCACTCCCAATCAAATCCCAATAAAAATTCCAAAGTTTTACCCCAAAACCGCAATTTTTTACCCCAAAAATCCCATTTTTTTACCCTAAAATCCCCATTTTTTCCCCAAAATCCCCGTTTTTCCCCCCAAAATCTCCATTTTCCCTCACCTGGGATGGGGAAGGCCTCGGTGAGGCCGCAGCCCTGGACACTCACAGTGACCACAGAGTGACCACTCCCAATCAAAACCCAATCAAAATTCCAATTTTTTACTCCAAAAATTCCCATTTTTTCCCCAAAATTCCATTTTTTACCCTAAGAGTCCCAATTTTTTTCCCAAAATCCCCATTTTTCACCTCAAAATTCCCTTTTTTTTTCTCAGCTAGGATGGGGAAGGCCTCAGTGAGGCCGCAGCCCTGGACATTCACAGTGACCACTCCCAATCAAATCCCACTCAAAATTCCAATTTTTTACCCCCAAAATTTCATTTTTAACCTCAAAAATCCCCATTTTTTCCCCAAAATCCCCATTTTTTCCCAAAATCCCCAATTTTCCCCACAAAAATCCCCATTTTTCCTCACCTGGGATGGGGAAGGCCTCGGTGAGGCCGCAGCCCTGGACATTCACAGTGACCACAGAGTCACCACTCCCAATCAAATCCCAATCAAAATTTCCATTTTTTACCCCCAAAAATCCCCATTTTTTTCCCAAAATCCCCGTTTTTATCCCCGTTTTTTCCCATTTTGCTCACCCGGGATGGGGAAGGCCTCGGTGAGGCCGCAGCCCCGCAGGTCCAGCGAGAGCAGGGCCGGGCACAGCCCCAGCAGCGCCGCCAGAGCGCGGCCACCAGGGGGACCCAGAGGGTTCAGGCTGAGATCCAGGACCTGCAGGGACTGAGAGGGACCAGAGTGACCAGGAGTGACCACTGAGTGACCACAGAGTGACCAATGAATGACCATGAGTGACCACAGAGTGACCACTGACCACAGAGTGACCAATGAGTGACCACTGACCACAGAGTGACCACTGAGTGACCAATGAGTGACCACTGAGTGACCACTGAGTGACCACTGAGTGACCAATGAGTGACCAATGAGTGACCAATGAGTGACCAATGAGTGACCAATGAGTGACCACAGAGTGACCACTGACCACAGAGTGACCAATGAGTGACCACTGACCACAGAGTGACCACTGAGTGACCAATGAGTGACCACTGAGTGACCACTGAGTGACCACTGAGTGACCAATGAGTGACCAATGAGTGACCAATGAGTGACCACAGAGTGACCAATGAATGACCATGAGTGACCACAGAGTGACCACTGACCACAGAGTGACCAATGAGTGACCACTGACCACAGAGTGACCACTGAGTGACCAATGAGTGACCACTGAGTGACCACTGAGTGACCACTGAGTGACCAATGAGTGACCACAGAGTGACCATGAGGGACCATGAGTGACCACTGACCACAGAGTGACCAATGAGTGACCAGGAGTGAACAGGAGTGACCAATGAGTGACCAGGAGTGACCACTGACCACAGAGTGACCACTGAGTGACCAATGAGTGACCACAGAGTGACCAATGAGTGACCAATGAGTGACCATGAGTGACCAATGAGTGACCAATGAGTGACCACAGAGTGACCAATGAGTGACCAATGAGTGACCCTGAGTGACCAATGAGTGACCACAGAGTGACCAATGAGTGACCACTGAGTGACCACTGAGTGACCAATGAGTGACCCTGAGTGACCAATGAGTGACCACAGAGTGACCAATGAGTGACCACTGAGTGACCACAGAGTGACCAATGAGTGACCAATGAGTGACCAATGAGTGACCACAGAGTGACCACTGAGTGACCAATGAGTGACCACAGAGTGACCAATGAGTGACCACAGAGTGACCACTGAGTGACCAATGAGTGACCACAGAGTGACCAATGAGTGACCACAGAGTGACCAATGAGTGACCACTGAGTGACCACAGAGTGACCAATGAGTGACCACAGAGTGACCAATGAGTGACCACAGAGTGACCAATGAGTGACCACTGAGTGACCACTGACCACAGAGTGACCAATGAGTGACCATGAGTGACCAGGAGTGACCAATGACCACAGAGTGACCACTGACCACAGAGTGACCAATGAGTGACCACTGACCACAGAGTGACCACTGAGTGACCACTGAGTGACCACTGACGACAGAGTGACCACAGAGTGACCACTGAGTGACCAATGAGTGACCAATGAGTGACCAATGAGTGACCAGGAGTGACCACAGAGTGACCATGAGTGACCACAGAGTGACCACAGAGTGACCACTGAGTGACCACTGAGTGACCACAGACTGACCACTGAGTGACCAATGAGTGACCACTGACCACAGAGTGACCACAGAGTGACCACTGAGTGACCACTGACCACAGAGTGACCAATGAGTGACCACAGAGTGACCATGAGTGACCATGAGTGACCACAGAGTGACCACAGAGTGACCAATGAGTGACCACAGAGTGACCACTGAGTGACCACAGACTGACCACTGAGTGACCAATGAGTGACCAATGAGTGACCAATGAGTGACCATGAGTGACCCTGAGTGACCACTGAGTGACCGTGAGTGACCACTGAGTGACCACTGAGTGACCACTGAGTGACCACTGAGTGACCAATGAGTGACCAATGAGTGACCACAGAGTGACCACAGAGTGACCAATGAGTGACCAATGAGTGACCAATGAGTGACCAATGAGTGACCACAGAGTGACCACAGAGTGACCAATGAGTGACCAATGAGTGACCATTGAGTGACCAATGAGTGACCAATGAGTGACCAATGAGTGACCACAGAGTGACCACAGAGTGACCAATGAGTGACCAATGAGTGACCAATGAGTGACCAGGAGTGACCACTGAGTGACCACAGAGTGACCACAGAGTGACCAATGAGTGACCAATGAGTGACCAATGAGTGACCAGGAGTGACCACTGAGTGACCACAGAGTGACCACAGAGTGACCAATGAGTGACCAATGAGTGACCATTGAGTGACCAATGAGTGACCAATGAGTGACCACTGAGTGACCAATGGATGCCAAATTTTTGGGGCATTTTTGCCATTTTTTTGCTCTATTTTTGCCATTTTTGGTGGGATTTTTTTGTGATTTTTTTTTAGGTTTTTTTTTGAGTTTTCTGTGATTTTTTAGGAATTTTTGGGGACTTTTTGGGGGACATTTTCTTTGATTTTTTGGGGGATTTTTGCCATTTTTTGGTGCCTTTTTTCCCATTTTTTCTGCTATTTCTGCCATTTTTGGTGGGATATTTTTGTGATTTTTTTTAGATTTTTAAGGTGTTTTCTGTGATTTTTGGGGTCTTTTTGTGGGATATTTTCTTTGATTTTTTGGGCTATTTTTGCCATTTTTTGGGTGGTTTTTTCCTTTTTTTGCGCTATTTTTACCATTTTGAAGGGATTTTTTGGTGATTTTTTAAAAGATTTTTAGTGTGTTTTCTGTGATTTTTGGGGACTTTTTGTGGGACATTTTCTTTGATTTTTTGAGGGCATTTTTGCCATTTTTTTCGCTAATTTTCCCATTTTTGAAGGAATTTTTTTGTCATTTTTTTTAGATTTTTCCAGTGTTTTCTGTGATTTTTGGGGTTTTTTTGTGGGACATTTTTTTCTATTTTTTGCGCTATTTTTGCCATTTTTTTTGGCTTTTTTAGACATTTTTTCTGCTAATTTTCCCATTTTGGGGTTTTTTTTTGTGACTTTTTTTAGATTTTTTTTTTGAGTTTTCTGTGATTCTTTTAGGAATTTTTGGGGATTTTTATGAGACATTTTTTCTGATTTTTTGGGGGATTTTTGCCTTTTTTTTTGGCTTTTTTGACATTTTTTTCTGCTAATTTTCCCATTTTTGAGGGCATTGTTTTGTGATTTTTTTTTAGATTTTTCGGGTGTTTTCTGTGATTTTTGGGGACTTTTTGTGGGACATTTTCTTCGATTTTTGGTGCTATTTTTGCCATTTTTTTGGGCTTTTTTTGACATTTTTTTCTGCTAATTTTGCCATTTTTGGGGGGATTTTTTTGTGATTTTTTTAGATTTTTTTTGAGTTTTCTGTGATTTTTTAAGAATTTTTGGGGATTTTTATGGGACATTTTTTCTGATTTTTTGGGGGGATTTTTGCCATTTTTTGGTGCTTTTTTTCCCATTTTTTTGCCCTATTTTTGCCATTTTTGCAGGGATTTTTTTTCGATTTTTTTTGGAGTTTTCTGTGATTTTTTAAGAATTTTTGGGGATTTTTATGGGACATTTTTTCTGATTTTTTGGGGTATTTTTGCCATTTTTTGGTGCTTTTTTCCCATTTTTTTTGCCCTATTTTTGCCATTTTTGCGGCGATTTTTTTTCGATTTTTTTTTGGAGTTTTCTGTGATTTTTTTAAGGAATTTTTGGGGATTTTTATGGGACATTTTTTTCGATTTTTTGTGCTATTTTTGCCATTTTTTTGGGCTTTTTTTGACATTTTTTTCTGCTAATTTTCCCATTTTTGGAGGAATTTTTGTGATTTTTTTTAGATTTTTTTTGGAGTTTTCTGTGATTTTTTTAGGAATTTTTGGGGATTTTTATGGGACATTTTTTCTGATTTTTTGGGGCATTTTTGCCTTTTTTTGGTGCTTTTTTTCCCATTTTTGGAGGAATTTTTGTGATTTTTTCTTAGATTTTTTTTGAGTTTTCTGTGATTTTTTAGGAATTTTTGTTGACTTTTTGTGGGACATTTTCTTTGATTTTTTGGGCTATTTTTGCCATTGTTTTGGGTGGTTTTTTTCCCATTTTTTTGCGCTATTTTTACCATTTTGAAGGGATTTTTTGGTGATTTTTTTTAAGATATTTACTGTGTTTTCTGTGATTTTTGGGGACTTTTTGTGGGATATTTTCCTTGATTTTTTTTGCTATTTTTCCCATTTTTAGGGGATTTTTTGTGATTTTTTTTTTAGATTTTTAGGGTTTTTTCCTTGGATTTTTGGGTTCTTTTGGGGATTTTTGTGGGACATTTTCCTTGATTTTTTGGGGCATTTTTGCCATTTTTCGCGCCATTTTCCCCATTTTTGGGGGGATTTTGTTTTGGTGATTTTTTTTCCCATTTTTTGTGCTATTTTTCCCATTTTCCAGGACAATTTTTGTGATTTTTTTTAGATATTTAGTGTGTTTTCTGTGCTTTTTGGTGGACTTTTTATGGGACATTTTTGCCATTTTCCGCGCCATTTTCCGCGCTATTTTCCCCATTTTTGGGGGGATTTTTTTTGGTGATTTTTTCCCATTTTTTGTGCTATTTTTGCCATTTTTGAGGGGATTTTTTTGTCATTTTTTTAGATTTTTCAGGCGCTTTCTGTGGTTTTTGGGGACTTTTTATGGGACATTTTCTTTGATTTTTTGGGGCATTTTTGCCTTTTTTTGCGCTATTTTTGGGGTGATTTTTTTTTGCTAATTTTTCCATTTTGGGGGGGGATTTTTTCTTAGATTTGTTTTTGAGTTTTCTGTGATTTTTTAGGAATTTTTGGGGTCTTTTTGTGGGACATTTTCTTTGAATTTTTGGGCTATTTTTGCCATTGTTTTGGGTGGTTTTTTTCCTTTTTTTTTGCGCTATTTTTACCATTTTGAAGGGATTTTTTGGTGATTTTTTTTAAGATATTTACTGTGTTTTCTGTGATTTTTGGGGACTTTTTGTGGGATATTTTCCTTGATTTTTTTGTGCTATTTTTCCCATTTTTAGGGGATTTTTTGTGATTTTTTTTTTAGATTTTTAGGGTTTTTTTCTTTGATTTTTGGGTTCTTTTGGGGACTTTTTGTGGGACATTTTCCTTGATATTTGGGGGCATTTTTGCCATTTTTCACGCCATTTTCCGCGCTATTTTCCCCATTTTTGGGGGGATTTTTTTTGGTGATTTTTTCCCATTTTTTGTGCTATTTTTGCCATTTTCGAGGGGATTTTTTTTAGATTTTTAAGGCGTTTTCTGTGATTTTTTTGGGGACTTTTTGTGGGATATTTCCTTGATTTTTTTTTTTTTTTGCTATTTTTCCCATTTTTAGGGGATTTTTTTGTGATTATTTTTTAGATTTTTAGGGTTTTTTTCTTTGATTTTTGGGTTCTTTTGGGGATTTTTGTGGGACATTTTCCTTGATTTTTGGGGGCATTTTTGCCATTTTTTGGGCGGGATTTTTGCCATTTTTTCGCACTATTTTTACCATTTTCGGGGGGATTTTTTGTGATTTTTTTAGATTTTTAGGGTGTTTTCTGTGATTTTAGGGGGACTTTTTCTGCGACATTTTTTCTGATTTTGGGTGGATTTTTCCCATTTTTGAGGCGATTTTTTTGTCATTTTTTTAGATTTTTCGGGTGTTTTCTGTGGTTTTGGGGGACTTTTTGTGGGATATTTTCTTTGATTTTTGTGCTATTTTTCCCATTTTTAGGGGATTTTTTGTGATTTTTTTTTTTTTTAGATTTTTAGGGTTTTTCCGTGATTTTTGTGAGACATTTTCCTTGATTCTGTAGGGCATTTTTGCCATTTTTCGCGCTATTTTTCCCCATTTTCAGGGGGATTTTTACCATTTTTTTCGCGCCATTTTCCGCGCTATTTTCCCCATTTCCGGGGGGATTTTTACCATTTTTTCGCGCCATTTTTCGCGCTATTTTTCCCCATTTTCGGGGGGATTTTTACCATTTTTTTCGCGCCATTTTTTGCGCTACTTTTCCCACTTTTGGGGGGATTTTTACCATTTTTTCGCGCCATTTTTCGCGCTATTTTCCCCATTTTCGGGGGGATTTTTACCATTTTTTCGCGCTATTTTTCGCGCTATTTTCCCCATTTCCGGGGGGATTTTTACCATTTTTTCGCGCTATTTTTCGCGCTATTTTCCCCATTTTCGGGGGGATTTTTACCATTTTTTCGCGCTATTTTTCGCGCTATTTTCCCCATTTTCGGGGGGATTTTTCCCATTTTTTCCCCCTATTTCCTCATTTTTGAGCCGATTTCGACGCCATTTTCCCCCCCCTCACCTGCAGGGCCGCTCCCGCCTGGCAGAGGCTGCGGATCCCGTGCGCTCCAATGCCCGCATTGGGCAGCGCCAGCCGCGCCAGCCCGGCCAGGCCGCCCAGGCTCTGCCCCAGCTCCCTCAGCGCCGGCTCCGCCATGGCCGCACTGCGCAGGCGCAGCTCCCGCAGCCCCTCCTGGAGACGGAGCGAGCGCAGCAGCGCCACCAAATGGCCGGGAGGGAGAACGACAGCGGGCGGCAGCTCCAGCGCTGAGCTCCGCCACTGCAGCGCCAGCAGCGACTCCAGGGCGGGAAATGGCTCTGGAAAAGGGAAAAAATGGAAATTTTGGAATAAATTGGGGATTTCTGAGGGAAAGTTTGAGATTTTTGGGAGAAATTTAGGATTTTTTTGTGCGAAATTTGGGAATTTTGGAGGAAATGCGGGAGTTTTACAGCAGGCGGCAGCTCCAGTGCCAGCAGTGACTGCAGGGCGGGAAAAGCCCTGGAAAAGGGAAAAATTGGGAAATTTTGTGGGAAAAAGTGGAAATATTGGAATAAATTAGGGATTTTTGAGGGAAAATTTGGGATTTTTGAGGGAAATGCGGGATTTTTGAGGGGAAATTTGGGATTTTTTAGAGGAAATGCGGGAGTTTTACAGTGGCAGCATCGAGCTCCGCCACTGCAGTGCCAGCAGCGACTCCAGGGCGGGAAAGGGCTCTGGGAAAGGGAAAAAATGGGGAATTTTGAGGGAAAAAGTGGAAATTTTGGAATAAATTGGGGATTTCTGAGGGAAAGTTTGGGATTTCTGAGGGAAATTTGGGATTTTGGGGGGAAAATTTGGGAGTTTTGTGCGAAAAGAGGGATTTTTGGAGGAAATGCAGGAGTTTTAGAGCAGCCGGCAGCTCCAGAGCCGAGCTCCGCCACTGCAGCACCAGCGGGAAACGGCGGGGAAAGGGAAAAAGTGGGGAATTTTTGGGGAAAAAGTGGAAATTTTGGAATAAATTGGGGATTTCTGAGGGAAAGTTTGGGATTTTTGAGGGAAATACGGAGGTTTGGGGGGGAAATTTGGGATTTTTGGGTCGAAATTTGGGATTTTTGAGGGAAATGCGGGAGTTTTTACAGCGGGCGGCAGCTCCAGGGCTGAGCTCCACCACTGCAGCGCCAGCAGCGACTCCAGGGCGGGAAAGGGCTCTGGGAAAGGGAAAAAATGGGGAATTGTGAGGGAAAAATTGGGAGTTTTGGAATAAATTGTGGATTTCTGAGGGAATATTTGGGATTTTTAGGGGGAAATTTGGGATTTTCGAAGGAAATGCGGGAGTTTTATAGCGGGCGGCAGCTCCGGCGCCGAGCTCCGCCCCTGCAGCGCCAGCGGGAAACGGCACGGGAAAAGGGAAAAATTGGGAAGTTTTGTGAGGAAAAAGTGGAAATTTTGGAATAAATTGGGGATTTCTGAGAGAAAGTTTGGGATTTTTGAGGGAAATTTGGGATTTTTTGGGGGAAATTTGGGATTTCTGGGCGAAATGTGGGAGTTTTACAGCGGCCGGCAGCTCCAGGGCCGGGCTCCGCCACTGCAGCGCCAGCAGCGACTCCAGGGCGGGAAAGGGCTCTGGGAAAGGGAAAAAATGGAAATTTTGGAATAAATTGGGGATTTCTGAGGGAAAGTTTGAGATTTTTGGGCGAAATGTGGGATTTTAGGGGGGAAATTTTGGGATTTTTTGGGGGTAATTTGGGAATTTTGGAGGAAATGCAGGAGTTTTATAGCGGGCAGCAGCTCCAGTGCCGAGCTCCACCGCTGCAGCGCCAGCAGCAACTCCAGGGCGGGAAACAGCTCTGGGAAAGGGAAAAAATTGGGAATTGTGAGGGAAAAATTGGGAGTTTTGGAATAAATTCGGGATTTTTGAGGGAAAATTTGGGATATTTGGGCGAAATGCGGGATTTTTGGAGGAAATGTGGGAGTTTTACAGCGGCCGGCAGCTCCAGCGCTGAGCTCCGCCACTGCAGCGCCAGCAGCGACTCCAGGGCGGGAAATGGAGCTGGAAAAGGGAAATTTTGTGGGAAAAAGTGGAAATTTTGGAATAAATTGGGGATTTCTGAGGGAAAATCGGGGATTTTTGAGGGAAATGCGGGATTTTTGGGGGGAATTTTGGGTTTTTTTTGGGCGAAATTTGGGATTTTCGAAGGAAATGCGGGAGTTTTACAGCGGGTGGC
The DNA here is from genome assembly GCF_023055355.1 of Agelaius tricolor. Classification (NCBI taxonomy): domain Eukaryota; kingdom Metazoa; phylum Chordata; class Aves; order Passeriformes; family Icteridae; genus Agelaius; species Agelaius tricolor. The sequence continues at coordinate 288,762 of NW_027269360.1, read as the reverse complement.
AGCTCCAGCGCCGAGCTCCGCCACTGCAGCGCCAGTGGGAAACGGCAGGGGAAAGGGAAAAATTGGGGAATTTTTTGGGGAAAAAGTGGAAATATTGGAATAAATTGGGGATTTCTGAGGGAAAATCGTGTATTTTTGAGGGAAATATGGGATTTTGGGGGGGAATTTTGGGATTTTTTGGGGGGAAATTTGGGATTTTTTTGGGGGAAATGTGGGAGTTTTACAGCGGCCGGCAGCTCCAGGGCTGAGCTCCGCCACTGCAGCGCCAGCAGCGACTCCAGGGCGGGAAATGGAGCTGGAAAAGGGAAATTTTGTGGGAAAAAGTGGAAATTTTGGAATAAATTGGGGATTTTTGAGGGAAAATTTGGGATTTTTGAGGGATATTTGGGAATTTTTGGGGGAAATTTGGGATTTTTGGGGGAAAATTTGGGTGTTTTGGAGGAAATGCGGGAGTTTTACAGCAGCCGGCAGCTCCAGAGCCGGGCTCTGCCACTGCAGCACCAGCGGGAAACGGCGGGGAAAGGGAAAAAGTGGGGAATTTTTGGGGAAAAAGTGGAAATTTTGGAATAAATTGGGGATTTCTGAGAGAAAGTTTGAGATTTTGGAGGGAAATTTGGGATTTTTTGGGGGAAATTTGGGATTTCTGGGCGAAATGCGTGAGTTTTACAGCGGGCGGCAGCTCCAGCTCCGAGCTCCGCCACTGCAGCGCCAGCAGCGACTCCAGGGCGGGAAAGGGCTCTGGGAAAGGGAAAAAATGGGGAATTGTGAGGGAAAAAGTGGAAATTTTGGAATAAATTGGGGATTTCTGAGGGAAAATCGGGGATTTTTGGGCGAAATGTGGGATTTTTGGGCTAAATTTGGGAGTTTTGGGGGGAAATTTGGGATTTTTGGAGGAAATGTGGGAGTTTTACAGCAGCCGGCAGCTCCAGCGCCAGCAGCGACTCCAGGGCGGGAAGTGGCTCTGGGAAAGGGAAAATTGGGGAATTTTTGGGGATTTTGGGGGAAAAAAGTGGAAATTTTGGAATAAATTGGGGATATCTGAGGGAAAATTTGGGATTTTGGAGGGAAATGTGGGATTTTTTGGGGGAAATTTGGGATTTTTGGGCGAAATGCGGGAGTTTTACAGCGGGCGGCAGCTCCAGCGACTCCCGGGTGGGAAATGGCGCTGGAAAAGGGAAGTTTTGTGGGAAAAAGTGGAAATTTTGGAATAAATTGGGGATTTCTGAGGGAAAATTTGGGATTTTTGGGCTAAATGCGGGATTTTTGGGGCGAAATTTGGGATTTTTGGAGGAAATGTGGGAGTTTTACAGCGGCCGGCAGCTCCGGGGCCGAGCTCCGCCACTGCAGCGTCAGCGGCGACTCCAGGGCGGGAAACGGCGCTGGGAAAGGGAAAAAATGGAAATTTTGGAATAAATTGGGGATTTCTGAGGGAAAGTTTGAGATTTTTGAGGGAAATGCGGAAGTTTTGGGGGGAAATTTGGGATTTTTTGGGCGAAATTTGGGATTTTTTGGGCGAACTGCGGAAGTTTTACAGCGGGCAGCAGCTCCAGGGCTGAGCTCCACCACTGCAGCGCCAGCAGCGACTCCAGGGCGGGAAAGGGCTCTGGGAAAGGGAAAAAATGGGGAATTGTGAGGGAAAAATTGGGAGTTTTGGAATAAATTGGGGATTTCTGAGGGAAAATTTGGGAGTTTTGGGGGGAAATTTGGGATTTTCGAAGGAAATGCGGGAGTTTTATAGCGGGCGGCAGCTCCGGCGCCGAGCTCCGCCCCTGCAGCGCCAGCGGGAAACGGCGGGGGAAAGGGAAAAATTGGGAAGTTTTGTGGGAAAAAGTGGAAATTTTGGAATAAATTGGGGATTTCTGAGAGAAAGTTTGGGATTTTTGAGGGAAATTTGGGATTTTTTGGGGGAAATTTGGGATTTCTGGGTGAAATGCGGGAGTTTTACAGCGGCCGGCAGCTCCAGGGCCGGGCTCCGCCACTGCAGCGCCAGCAGCGACTCCAGGGCGGGAAAGGGCTCTGGGAAAGGGAAAAAATGGAAATTTTGGAATAAATTGGGGATTTCTGAGGGAAAGTTTGAGATTTTTGGGCGAAATGTGGGATTTTTGGGGGGAAATTTCGGAGTTTTGGAGGAAATATGGGAGTTTTACAGCAGCCGGCAGCTCCAGCGCCAGCAGCGACTCCAGGGCGGGAAACGGCTCTGGAAAAGGGAAAAAATGGGGAATTGTGAGGGAAAAAGTGGAAATTTTGGAATAAATTTGGGATTTTTGAGGGAAAGTTTGGGATATTTGGGCGAAATGCGGGATTTTTGGAGGAAATGTGGGAGTTTTACAGCGGCCGGAAGCTCCAGCGCTGAGCTCCGCCAGCGCAGCACCAGCAGCGACTCCAGGGCGGGAAATGGAGCTGGAAAAGGGAAATTTTGTGGGAAAAAGTGGAAATTTTGGAATAAATTGGGGATTTTTGAGGGAAAATTTGGGATTTTTGAGGGATATTTGGGAATTTTTGGGGGAAATTTGGGATTTTTGGGGGAAAATTTGGGTGTTTTGGAGGAAATGCGGGAGTTTTACAGCAGCCGGCAGCTCCAGAGCCGGGCTCTGCCACTGCAGCACCAGCGGGAAACGGCGGGGAAAGGGAAAAAGTGGGGAATTTTTGGGGAAAAAGTGGAAATTTTGGAATAAATTGGGGATTTCTGAGAGAAAGTTTGAGATTTTGGAGGGAAATTTGGGATTTTTTGGGGGAAATTTGGGATTTCTGGGCGAAATGCGTGAGTTTTACAGCGGGCGGCAGCTCCAGCTCCGAGCTCCGCCACTGCAGCGCCAGCAGCGACTCCAGGGCGGGAAAGGGCTCTGGGAAAGGGAAAAAATGGGGAATTGTGAGGGAAAAAGTGGAAATTTTGGAATAAATTGGGGATTTCTGAGGGAAAATCGGGGATTTTTGGGCGAAATGTGGGATTTTTGGGCTAAATTTGGGAGTTTTGGGGGGAAATTTGGGATTTTTGGAGGAAATGTGGGAGTTTTACAGCAGCCGGCAGCTCCAGCGCCAGCAGCGACTCCAGGGCGGGAAGTGGCTCTGGGAAAGGGAAAATTGGGGAATTTTTGGGGATTTTGGGGGAAAAAAGTGGAAATTTTGGAATAAATTGGGGATATCTGAGGGAAAATTTGGGATTTTGGAGGGAAATGTGGGATTTTTTGGGGGAAATTTGGGATTTTTGGGCGAAATGCGGGAGTTTTACAGCGGGCGGCAGCTCCAGCGACTCCCGGGTGGGAAATGGCGCTGGAAAAGGGAAGTTTTGTGGGAAAAAGTGGAAATTTTGGAATAAATTGGGGATTTCTGAGGGAAAATTTGGGATTTTTGGGCTAAATGCGGGATTTTTGGGGCGAAATTTGGGATTTTTGGAGGAAATGTGGGAGTTTTACAGCGGCCGGCAGCTCCGGGGCCGAGCTCCGCCACTGCAGCGTCAGCGGCGACTCCAGGGCGGGAAACGGCGCTGGGAAAGGGAAAAAATGGAAATTTTGGAATAAATTGGGGATTTCTGAGGGAAAGTTTGAGATTTTTGAGGGAAATGCGGAAGTTTTGGGGGGAAATTTGGGATTTTTTGGGCGAAATTTGGGATTTTTTGGGCGAACTGCGGAAGTTTTACAGCGGGCAGCAGCTCCAGGGCTGAGCTCCACCACTGCAGCGCCAGCAGCGACTCCAGGGCGGGAAAGGGCTCTGGGAAAGGGAAAAAATGGGGAATTGTGAGGGAAAAATTGGGAGTTTTGGAATAAATTGGGGATTTCTGAGGGAAAATTTGGGAGTTTTGGGGGGAAATTTGGGATTTTCGAAGGAAATGCGGGAGTTTTATAGCGGGCGGCAGCTCCGGCGCCGAGCTCCGCCCCTGCAGCGCCAGCGGGAAACGGCGGGGGAAAGGGAAAAATTGGGAAGTTTTGTGGGAAAAAGTGGAAATTTTGGAATAAATTGGGGATTTCTGAGAGAAAGTTTGGGATTTTTGAGGGAAATTTGGGATTTTTTGGGGGAAATTTGGGATTTCTGGGTGAAATGCGGGAGTTTTACAGCGGCCGGCAGCTCCAGGGCCGGGCTCCGCCACTGCAGCGCCAGCAGCGACTCCAGGGCGGGAAAGGGCTCTGGGAAAGGGAAAAAATGGAAATTTTGGAATAAATTGGGGATTTCTGAGGGAAAGTTTGAGATTTTTGGGCGAAATGTGGGATTTTTGGGGGGAAATTTCGGAGTTTTGGAGGAAATATGGGAGTTTTACAGCAGCCGGCAGCTCCAGCGCCAGCAGCGACTCCAGGGCGGGAAACGGCTCTGGAAAAGGGAAAAAATGGGGAATTGTGAGGGAAAAAGTGGAAATTTTGGAATAAATTTGGGATTTTTGAGGGAAAGTTTGGGATATTTGGGCGAAATGCGGGATTTTTGGAGGAAATGTGGGAGTTTTACAGCGGCCGGAAGCTCCAGCGCTGAGCTCCGCCAGCGCAGCACCAGCAGCGACTCCAGGGCGGGAAATGGAGCTGGAAAAGGGAAATTTTGTGGGAAAAAGTGGAAATTTTGGAATAAATTGGGGATTTTTGAGGGAAAATTTGGGATTTTTGAGGGATATTTGGGAATTTTTGGGGGAAATTTGGGATTTTTGGGGGAAAATTTGGGTGTTTTGGAGGAAATGCGGGAGTTTTACAGCAGCCGGCAGCTCCAGAGCCGGGCTCTGCCACTGCAGCACCAGCGGGAAACGGCGGGGAAAGGGAAAAAGTGGGGAATTTTTGGGGAAAAAGTGGAAATTTTGGAATAAATTGGGGATTTCTGAGAGAAAGTTTGAGATTTTGGAGGGAAATTTGGGATTTTTTGGGGGAAATTTGGGATTTCTGGGCGAAATGCGTGAGTTTTACAGCGGGCGGCAGCTCCAGCTCCGAGCTCCGCCACTGCAGCGCCAGCAGCGACTCCAGGGCGGGAAAGGGCTCTGGGAAAGGGAAAAAATGGGGAATTGTGAGGGAAAAAGTGGAAATTTTGGAATAAATTGGGGATTTCTGAGGGAAAATCGGGGATTTTTGGGCGAAATGTGGGATTTTTGGGCTAAATTTGGGAGTTTTGGGGGGAAATTTGGGATTTTTGGAGGAAATGTGGGAGTTTTACAGCAGCCGGCAGCTCCAGCGCCAGCAGCGACTCCAGGGCGGGAAGTGGCTCTGGGAAAGGGAAAATTGGGGAATTTTTGGGGATTTTGGGGGAAAAAAGTGGAAATTTTGGAATAAATTGGGGATATCTGAGGGAAAATTTGGGATTTTGGAGGGAAATGTGGGATTTTTTGGGGGAAATTTGGGATTTTTGGGCGAAATGCGGGAGTTTTACAGCGGGCGGCAGCTCCAGCGACTCCCGGGTGGGAAATGGCGCTGGAAAAGGGAAGTTTTGTGGGAAAAAGTGGAAATTTTGGAATAAATTGGGGATTTCTGAGGGAAAATTTGGGATTTTTGGGCTAAATGCGGGATTTTTGGGGCGAAATTTGGGATTTTTGGAGGAAATGTGGGAGTTTTACAGCGGCCGGCAGCTCCGGGGCCGAGCTCCGCCACTGCAGCGTCAGCGGCGACTCCAGGGCGGGAAACGGCGCTGGGAAAGGGAAAAAATGGAAATTTTGGAATAAATTGGGGATTTCTGAGGGAAAGTTTGAGATTTTTGAGGGAAATGCGGAAGTTTTGGGGGGAAATTTGGGATTTTTTGGGCGAAATTTGGGATTTTTTGGGCGAACTGCGGAAGTTTTACAGCGGGCAGCAGCTCCAGGGCTGAGCTCCACCACTGCAGCGCCAGCAGCGACTCCAGGGCGGGAAAGGGCTCTGGGAAAGGGAAAAAATGGGGAATTGTGAGGGAAAAATTGGGAGTTTTGGAATAAATTGGGGATTTCTGAGGGAAAATTTGGGAGTTTTGGGGGGAAATTTGGGATTTTCGAAGGAAATGCGGGAGTTTTATAGCGGGCGGCAGCTCCGGCGCCGAGCTCCGCCCCTGCAGCGCCAGCGGGAAACGGCGGGGGAAAGGGAAAAATTGGGAAGTTTTGTGGGAAAAAGTGGAAATTTTGGAATAAATTGGGGATTTCTGAGAGAAAGTTTGGGATTTTTGAGGGAAATTTGGGATTTTTTGGGGGAAATTTGGGATTTCTGGGTGAAATGCGGGAGTTTTACAGCGGCCGGCAGCTCCAGGGCCGGGCTCCGCCACTGCAGCGCCAGCAGCGACTCCAGGGCGGGAAAGGGCTCTGGGAAAGGGAAAAAATGGAAATTTTGGAATAAATTGGGGATTTCTGAGGGAAAGTTTGAGATTTTTGGGCGAAATGTGGGATTTTTGGGGGGAAATTTCGGAGTTTTGGAGGAAATATGGGAGTTTTACAGCAGCCGGCAGCTCCAGCGCCAGCAGCGACTCCAGGGCGGGAAACGGCTCTGGAAAAGGGAAAAAATGGGGAATTGTGAGGGAAAAAGTGGAAATTTTGGAATAAATTTGGGATTTTTGAGGGAAAGTTTGGGATATTTGGGCGAAATGCGGGATTTTTGGAGGAAATGTGGGAGTTTTACAGCGGCCGGAAGCTCCAGCGCTGAGCTCCGCCAGCGCAGCACCAGCAGCGACTCCAGGGCGGGAAATGGAGCTGGAAAAGGGAAATTTTGTGGGAAAAAGTGGAAATTTTGCAATAAATTGGGGATTTCTGAGGGAAAATCGGGGATTTTTGGGCGAAATGTGGGATTTTTGGGGGAAATTTCAGAGTTTTGGAGGAAATATGGGAGTTTTACAGCAGCCGGCAGCTCCAGCGCCAGCAGCGACTCCAGGGCGGGAAACGGCTCTGGGAAAGGGAAAAAATTGGAAATTTTGGAATAAATTGGGGATTTTTGAGAGAAAATCTGAGATTTTTGGGCGAAATGTGGGATTTTAGGGGGGAAATTTTGGGATTTTTTGGGGGTAATTTGGGAATTTTGGAGGAAATGCAGGAGTTTTATAGCGGGCGGCAGCTCCAGTGCCGAGCTCCACCGCTGCAGCGCCAGCAGCGACTCCAGGGCGGGAAACAGCTCTGGGAAAGGGAAAAAATTGGGAATTGTGAGGGAAAAATTGGGAGTTTTGGAATAAATTCGGGATTTTTGAGGGAAAATTTGGGATATTTGGGCGAAATGCGGGATTTTTGGAGGAAATGTGGGAGTTTTACAGCGGCCGGCAGCTCCAGCGCTGAGCTCCGCCACTGCAGCGCCAGCAGCGACTCCAGGGCGGGAAATGGAGCTGGAAAAGGGAAATTTTGTGGGAAAAAGTGGAAATTTTGGAATAAATTGGGGATTTCTGAGGGAAAATCGGGGATTTTTGGGCTAAATTCGGGAGTTTTGGGGGGAAATTTGGGATTTTTGGAGGAAATGCGGGAGTTTTACAGCGGCCAGCAGCACCAGCGCCGAGCTCCACCACTGCAGCGCCAGCGGGAAACGGCGGGGGAAAAGGGAAAAATTGGGAAGTTTTGTGGGAAAAAGTGGAAATTTTGGAATAAATTGGGGATTTCTGAGGGAAAATCGCGGATTTTTGGGGGGGAAATTTGGGATTTTTTTGGGGGAAATGTGGGAGTTTTACAGCGGGTGGCAGCTCCAGGGCTGAGCTCAGCCACTGCAGCGCCAGCAGCGACTCCAGGGCGGGAAACGGCTCTGGGAAAGGGAAAAAATAGGGAATTGTGAGGGAAAAAGTGGAAATTTTGGAATAAATTGGGGATTTTTGAGAGAAAATTTGAGATTTTTGGGCGAAATGTGGGATTTTAGGGGGGAAATTTTGGGATTTTTTGGGGGAAATTTGGGAATTTTGGAGGAAATGCAGGAGTTTTACAGCGGCCAGCAGCTCCAGCGCCAGCAGCGACTCCAGGGTGGGAAAAGCCCTGGAAAAGGGAAAAATTGGGAAATTTTGTGGGAAAAAGTGGAAATATTGGAATAAATTAGGGATTTTTGAGGGGAAATTTGGGATTTTTGGAGGAAATGTGGGAGTTTTACAGCAGCCGGCAGCTCCAGCGCCAGCAGCGACTCCAGGGCGGGAAGTGGCTCTGGGAAAGGGAAATGCGGAGAATTTTGGGGAATTTTTTGGGGAAAAAGTGGAAATTATGGAATAAATTTGGGATTTTTGAGGGAAATGCGGGATTTTTTTGAGGAAATTTGGGATTTTTGGAGGAAATGCAGGAGTTTTACAGCGGCCGGCAGCGCCAGCGCCAGCAGCGACTCCAGGGCGGGAAATGGCGCTGGGAAAGGGAAAAAATGGGGAATTTTGGAATAAATTGGGGATTTCTGAGGGAAAGTTTGAGATTTTTGAGGGAAATGCGGAAGTTTTGGGGGGAAATTTGGGATTTTTTGGGCGAAATTTGGGATTTTTTGGGTGAACTGCGGAAGTTTTACAGCGGGCGGCAGCTCCAGTGCCATCAGCAACTCCAGGGCAGAAACAGCCCTGGAAAAGGGAAAAATTGGGAAATTTTGTGGGAAAAAGTGGAAATTTTGGAATAAATTGGGGATTTTTGAGGGAAATGCGGGATTTTTGGGGGAAAATTTGGGATTTTTGGCAGAAAAACTGAGATTTTTGGGGGGAATTTTGGGGAAAATTTTGAGATTTTTGGAGGGAAATGCGGGAGTTTTTTTGGGGAAATTTGGGATTTTTGGAGGGAAATTTTGGGGTAAATTGGGAGGAAATTTGGGAATTTTTGGGGGGTAATTCAGATTTTTAGAGAGAATTTTGGTATTTTTGGAGGGAAATTTTGGGGGAAATTTGGGAGGAAATTTGGGATTTTTAGGGGAAAATTTGAGATTTTTTGGGGAAAATTTGGGGTTTTTGTAGGAAAATTTTGGGGGAAATTGGGAGGAAATTTGGGAATTTTTTGGGAAAAAACTTGGGAGGAAATCTGGGATTTTTTTAGAGAAATTTGGGAATTTTGACCCCCAAAAAAAGTGGGAATTTTGGAGGTAATTGGAGGAAAAAGTGGCAGTTTGGGGAAAAATTTGGGATTTTTGGGGGGAATTTTGGGGAGAAATTTGAGATTTTTGGGGGGAAATGCGGGAGTTTTTGGGGGAAATTTGGTGAAAATTTGGGGTTTTTGGAGGGAAATTTTTGGGGAAAATTGCGAGGAAAATTGGGATTTTTTGGGGTAAAATTTGAGATTTTTGGGGGGGATTTTGGGGGAAAATCTGGGGTTTTTGGGGAAATTGTGAGGAAATTTGGAATTTTTGGGGGCAAATTTGAGAATTTTGACCCAAAAAAAGTGGGAAATTTGGGTAGAAATTTGGGGATTTTTGGTCTGATTTTTGAGAGAAAATGTGAGGGAAATTTGGGAATTCTTGGAGAAAATCTGGGAGATTTTGGGGGAAATTTGGGAATTTTGGGGGAAAATTTGCTTGGAAATTTGGGATTTTTTGGGGAAAATTTGGGAAAACAGCCAGGATTTTTTGGGGAATTCTGAAATTTGAAAATTTTGGGAAGAAATTTGGGATTTTGAGGGTGGAAATTGGGAAACTTGGGAATTTTTAGAGGAAAATTGAGGTGGAAATTTGGGAGGTTGGGGTGAAAATTTTTGAGTTTTAGGGGGAAATTTGGGGGTTTTTGGGGGGAAATTTGGGAATTTTATATGGAAATTGTAGATTTTATATGGAAATTTGGGATTTTTGAGGTGAAATTTGGGAATTTTAGGGAAAATTTTTGTGGGAAATTTGGGATTTTTAGGGGAAAAAAAAAGAGAATTTTGGGTGATTTTGGGGAAAATTTGAGGATTCTCAAGGACAATTTGGGGATTTAGGGACAAATCTGGGATTTTCGGGGAAAATTTGGGCACTTCGGGGAAAATATTTGAATTTTGGGAGGAAATCTGGGATTTTTCTTGAGGAAATTTTGGTATTTTGGGGGGATTTTTGGGTGATTTTTTGGGGATATTTTTGGGGATTTTTTTTTATTTTTGGGCGGATTTTTTGTGAGTTTTGGAGGAGAATTTTTTGGAATTTTTTTGGGAAATTTTGGGGATTTTTGCAGGGATTTTTTGGGGAGGATTTTGGGAGAATTCTGGGACATTTTTGGGTTATTTTGGGAAATTTTGGGGGAATTTATGGGGGAAATTTGGGGGATTTCTGGGAGAGATTTTGAGGAGGATTTTGGGGGAATTTTGGGGTTTTTTAGGGATATTTTTGGGGAATTTCAGGGGGAGTTTTTTGGCCATTTTGGGGAGGATTTGGGGGAATTTTAGGGGAATTTTGGGGGATTTTTGGGGCTCACCCAGGCCCAGGCTGGCGCAGATTCTCCGGTAGCGCTCGGGGAGTGGAGGCAAATCCCAGCCCTGGATCTCTGCCTGCACCTGGAAATATTCCAAAATATTGCCCCAAATCAGCCCAAATATTGCCCAAAATCAGCCCAAATATTGCCCAAAATTCAGCCCAAATATTCCCAAAAATTCAGCCCAAATTTGCCCAAAAATCAGCCAAAATATTCCCAAAAAATCAGAAAAAAAGACTCAAAAATCAACCCAAATATTCCCAAAAAATCAGCCAAAATATTCCCAAAAATTCAAACAAAATATTCCCAAAAATCTGCCAAAATATTCCCAAAATTCAGCCCAAATATTCCCAAAAATCAACCAAAATATTCCCAAAAATCAGCCAAAATATTCCCAAAAATCAGCCAAAATATTCCCTAAAACTCAGCTCAAAAATTCGCAAAATTCAGCCAAAATATTCTCAAAAATTCAGCCAAAATATTCCCTAAAAATCAGGAAAATATTCCCAAAAATTCAGCCAAAATATTCCCAAAAAATCGGAAAAAAAGACTCAAAAATCAGCCCAAATATTCCCAAAAATTCAGCCAAAATATTCCCAAATATTCCCAAAAATATTCTCAAAAATTCAGCCAAAATATTCCCAAAATCAGCCAAAATATTCCTAAAAATCAACCAAAATATGCCCAAAAATTCAGGCAAAATATTCCCAAAAATTCAGCCAAAATATTCCCAAAAAGCAACCAAAATATTCCCAAAATTCAGCCAAAATATTCCCAAAATTCAGCCCAAATATTCCCAAAAATCAGCCAAAATATTCCCAAAATTCAGCCGAAATATTCCTAAAAATCAGCGAAAATATTCCCAAAAATCAGCCCAAATATTCCAAAAATTCAGCCAAAATATTCCCAAAATTCAGGCAAAATATTCCTAAAAATTCAAACAAAATATTCCCAAAAATCACAAAAAATATTCCCAAAAATCAGCCAAACTATTCCCAAAAATGAGAAAAATATTCCCATAAATCAGCCAAAATACTCCTAAAAATCAGCCAAAATATTCCCAAAAATTCAGCCAAAATATTCCCAAAATTCAGCCCAAATATTCCCAAAAATTCAAACATACTATTTCCAAAAATTTGAAAAATATTCCCTAAAAATCAGCCAAAATAATCCCAAAAATTCAAACAAAATATTCCCAAAAATTCAGCCAAAATATTCCCAAAATCAGCCAAAATATTCCCTAAAAATTAGAAAATGTATTTCCAAAAATCAGCCCAAATATTCCCAAAATTCAGCCCAAATATTCCCAAAAATTCAGCCCAAATATTCCCTAAAATCAGCCCAAATATTCCCAAAAAATCAACCAAAATATTCCCAAAATTCAGCCAAAATATTCCTAAAAATCAACGAAAATATTCCCAAAAATCAGCCTAACTATTCCTAAAAATCAACCAAAATATTCCCAAAAATTCAGCCAAAATATTCCCTAAAATTCAGCCAAAATATTCCCAAAATTCAGCCCAAATTTGCCAAAAAATCAGCCAAAATATTCCCAAAAAATCAACCAAAATATTCCCAAAAATCAGCCCAAATATTCCCAAAAATTCAGCCAAAATATTCCCTAAAATCAACCAAAATATTCCCAAAAATCAGCCAAAATATTCCCAAATATTCCCAAACATATTCCCCAAAATTCAGCCAAAATATTCCCTAAAAATCAGCCCAAATATTCCCAAAAATTCAACCAACATATTCCCTAAAAATTAGAAAAATATTCCTAAAAATCAGCCAAAATATTCCCAAAATTCAGACAAAATATTCCAAAAATTCAGCCAAAATATTCCCTAAAAATCCCTGAAAAAATCCCATAAAATATCCCCAAAAAATCCCCAAAAATCCTGCAAAAAATCACCCAAAAATCCCCCCGAAAATCCCAAAAATTTCCCAAAATAATCCCCAAAAATCTCCAAAAATCCTCCAAAAATCTCTTAAACAAAAAAACCCAAAGTGAAAAAAAATTCCCCTAAAACCCCTCCAAAAATCCCCGAAAAAACCCTAAAAATTCTCCCAAAAATCCCAAAAAAATCTCAAAAATTCCCACAAAACTCCCAATAAAATTCCCCCAAAATACCCCAAAAAAAAAAAACCCCAAAAATTCCCAAAAATCCCCAAAATTCCCAATTTTCTCACCTCGTCTCCGTTGCTGAGCACGTCCCCGACTTCGTCCTGAGGGGCCAGGAGGGCCCCGGCCCTGCGCAGCCTCAGCCGGGGGAAGGTTCCGGAACTGCGGCAAAACCGCTCGGCAGCCAAATCACACAACCACTGAATGTTGTGCTCAGGCCTGAGGGAAAAAGGGGATTTTTGGGGGAATTTTGGGGATTTCTGCTGATTTTTTTTTTAATTTTTTTGATTTTTGGTGAATTTTTTGTGGAATGTTTGGGCCTGTTTGGGGCCTGCAGGGCCCCGGGCCTGCACAGCCTCAGCCGGGGGAACATTCCAGAAATCCCACAACCACTGAATGTTGTGCTAAGGCCTGAGGGAAAAGGGGGATTTTTAAGGGAAATTTTGGGGATTTTTTTGGATTTTTTTCAGAATTTTTTTGATTTTTGGTGAATTTTTTGTGGAATGTTTGTGGCTGTTTGCGGCCTGCAGGGCCCTGGCCCTGTGCAGCCTCAGCCGGGGGAAGGTTCCGGAACTGCGGCAAAACCGCTCGGCAGCCAAATCACACAACCACTGAATGTTGTGCTCAGGCCTGAGGGGAAAAAAGGGATTTTTAAGGGGAATTTTGGGGATTTTTTCAGAATTTTTTGGGAATTTTTTTGATTTTTGGTGAATTTTTTGAGGAATGTTTGGGGCTGTTTGGGGCCTGCAGGGCCCCGGGCCTGCACAGCCACAGCCGGGGGGAATGTTCCGGAAATCACACAACCACTGAATGTTGTGCTAAGGCCTGAGGGAAAAATGGGAATTTAAGGCAAATTTTGGGGATTTTTGTCATTTTTTTCTGAATTTTTTGATTTTTGGTGAATTTTCTGAGAAAAGTTTGGGCCTGTTTGGGGCCTGCAGGGCCCCGGGCCTGCACAGCCACAGCCGGGGGAACGTTCCGGAAATCCCACAACCACTGAATGTTGTGCTCAGGCCTGAGGGAAAAATGGGATTTTTAAGGGAAATTTTGGGGATTTTTTCACAAGTTTTTCGATTTTTGGTGAATTTTGTGGGGAATGTTTGGGGCTGTTCCTGCAGGGCCCCGGCCCTGCGCAGCCTCAGCCTGGGGAAGGTTCCGGAACTCCGGCAAAACCGCTCGGCAGCCAAATCACACAACCACTGAATGTTGTGCTCAGGCCTGAGGGAAAAAAGGGATTTTTAAGGGAAATTTTGGGGATTTCTGCTGATTTTTTGGGAATTTTTGCTGATTTTTTGTGAATTTTTTGGGGAATGTTTGGGCCTGTTTGGGGCCTGCAGAACCCCGACCCTGTGCAGCCTCAGCCGGGGGAAGGTTCCGGAACTGCGGCAAAACCGCTTGGCAGCAAATCACACAACCACTGAATGTTGTGCTCAGGCCTGAGGGAAAAAGGGGATTTTTAAGGGAAATTTTGGGGATTTTTTCGGGTTTTTTTGGGAATTTTTTTCTGAATTTTTTTAATTTTTGGTGAATTTTTTGTGGAATGTTTGGGGCGGTTTGGGGCCTGCAGGGCCTTGGCCCTGCACAGCCACAGCCGGGGGAACGTTCCGGAAATCCCACAACCACTGAATGCTGTGCTAAGGCCTGAGGGAAAAATGGGAATTTAAGGTAAATTTTGGGGATTTTTGTCATTTTTTTCTGAATTTTTTTGATTTTTGGTGAATTTTTTGGGGAATGTTTGGGCCTGTTTGGGGCCTGCAGGGCCCTGGCCCTGCGCAGTCACAGCTGGGTGGACGTTCTGGAAATCCCACAACCACTGAATGCTGTGCTCAGGCCTGAGGGAAAAATGGGATTTTTAAGGGAAATTTTGGGGATTTTTTCGGATTTTTTTGGAATTTTTGCTGATTTTTGGTGAATTTTTTGGGGAATGTTTGGGCCTGTTTGGGGCCTGCAGAACCCCGACCCTGTGCAGCCTCAGCCGGGGGAAGGTTCCGGAACTGTGGCAAAACCGCTCGGCAGCCAAATCCCACAACCACTGAATGTTGTGCTCAGGCCTGAGGGAAAAATGGGATTTTTAAGGGAAATTTTGGGGATTTTTCTAATTTTTTTGGGAATTATTTTGATTTTTGATGATTTTTAGAGAATTTTTGAGAGTATTTTGGGGAATATTTGAGGCTGTTTGGGGCCTGCAGGGCCTCGGCCCTGCACAGCCACAGCCGGGGGAATGTTCCGGAAATCCCACAACCACTGAATGTTGTGCTCAGGCCTGAGGGAAAAATGGGATTTTTAAGGGAAATTTTGGGGATTTTTGCTGATTTTTTTGGGAATTATTTTGATTTTTGGTGATTTTTAGAGAATTTTTGAGAGTATTTTGGGGAATATTTGAGGCTGTTTGGGGCCTGCAGGGCCTCGGCCCTGCACAGCCACAGCCGGGGGAATGTTCCGGAAATCCCACAACCACTGAATGTTGTGCTCAGGCCTGAGGGAAAAATGGGATTTTTAAGGGAAATTTTGGGGATTTTTGCTGATTTTTTTGGGAATTATTTTGATTTTTGGTGATTTTTAGAGAATTTTTGAGAGTATTTTGGGGAATATTTGAGGCTGTTTGGGGCCTGCAGGGCCCCAGCCCTTCGCAGCCTCAGCCGGGGGAAGGTTCCGGAAATCCCACAACCACTGAATGCTGTGCTCAGGGCTGAGGGAAAAATGGGATTTTTAAGGGAAATTTTGGTGATTTTTTGTGATTTTTTTCTGAATTTTTTTGATTTTTGGTGAATTTTGTGGGGAATGTTTGGGCCTGTTTGGGGCCTGCAGGGCCCTGGCCCTGCGCAGTCACAGCTGGGTGGACGTTCTGGAAATCCCACAACCACTGAATGCTGTGCTCAGGCCTGAGGGAAAAATGGGATTTTTAAGGGAAATTTTGGGGATTTTTTGCTGATTTTTTCCAGAATTTTTTCCGGAATTTTTAGGGATTTTTTCCTTAATTTTTTACAGATTTTTTTCAGAATTTTGGGGGATTTTTTCAGAATTTTTTCGGGTTTTTTTCTCAATTTTTGGTGATTGATTTTCAGATTTTTTCTCTTTTTTGGATTTTTTTTTTTTTTTTTTTTTTTGGGGGGATTTTTTTTTTAATTTTCGGGGGATTTATTTCTGAATTTTTGGGGATTTTTGGAGAGGTTTTTGGAATTTTGAGACATTTTTAAGGTTTTTTCTTAGGGTTTTTTTTTTACGTTTTAGGATTATTTTGGATTTTTTTATTGAATTTTAGGGATTTTTTTTAGAAAATTCTTGCTTTTTGGGGGTTTTTTTTCAGAATTTTTTGGGAATTTTTTGGGATTTTTCCAGATTTTTTGGAGATTTTGGGGGGGGTGTTTTTGGGATTTTTTTTCTGGGATTTTTTCATGTAATTTTTAGAATTATTTAGTATTTTTTTGGGATTTTTTTTAAATTGTGTGTATTTTTTACATATTTTTTCCTAAACTTTGAGAATTTTTTCCTGAATTTTGGTGATTTTTGAGAATTATTTGGGAATTTTTAGGGAATTTTTGGGAGTTTTTCTGGTGATTTTTTTTTGGGAATTTTTGGCATTTTTAAGGGAATTTTAGGAGAATTTTGGGGATAAAAATTGGGAATTCTCACCTGGGCACCACAGGAATGAGGAAAATCTCGTCCTGGATTCGGATCCGGATCCTCAGAGCCGGAATTGGATTCCTGGAAGGTTCCGGAATTTCCGCGGAATTCCCAGAAAATTCCGGAATTTCCGCAGAATTCCCCGAAAATTCCGCAGAATTCCCCGAAAATTCCGGAATTTCCTTGGAATTCGCTCCAACCTTGGCCTCAGAATTCCCCAAATCCTCCGAAATTCGGGAATTTCGCCCTTTGGGAATTTTTGGATCCCGAAATTCCCGAAAATTCCTCCGAGCTTTTTTCCGGGATGGTCCCAAATCGTCCTCCAGCCAATTCTCCTGCTCCAGGAATTCCTCCTCAGGAATCAGAGCAGGTTTGGGATTTTGGGGCAAAAAATTGGAATTTTGGGGCGAAAAATTGGAATTTTCAGGCAAAAAATTGGAATTTTCGGGTGAAAAATTGGGATTTTTGGGCAAAAAATTGGGATTTTTTGGGCAAAAATGTGAATTTTCTGGAGGAATTTTGGGATTTTCTGCGCTGGTTTTTCCGGGATTTTGGGTTTTTTGGGACTTTTCGGTGTCTGGGATTCGTTGGCGTTTCCGGCCGGGGCTGGAATTTGGGATTTGGGGAGGTTCAGGCTCCTCTGGAGGGGCTGGAAAAGGAAAAAATTTGGGATTAGAGGAGGGAAAATGGGGGGAATTCAAGGGGATTTGGGGTTGGGGGGGAATTTCCTAGGAAAAAATTGGGAATTTGGAGAAAAAATGGGAAAATTTTATAAAAAAAAGGGGAAAAATGAGGAAAAAAAAAGGTAAAAATTGGGAAAAAAAAAAATTTTAAAGGTTGAAAAATGAGAAATAAAATTAAAATTTTAAAAAATAGAAAAAAATTGATGAAATGCTAAAAAAAAAATTAAAAATGCCCAAAAATCTTTAAAAATCAGGGAAAAATTGGAGAATATAACAAAAAAATTTTAAATATTTTAAAGTATTTTAAATTATTTTTTTACAGAAATAAGATTTTAAAAATGAGAAAAAAATCCATTAAAAATGGCAAAAAAAGGGTAAAAAAGCCCTGGAAAAAGAAAAAAAATCTGAAAAAAACATAAAAAAATTTTGAAAAAGATCTGGAAAAAAATTCGAAAAAAAATCTGAAAAAAATCCGGAAAAATACAAAATAATTTTAAAAAACCCGAAAAAAAATTCTGAAAAATTTTGAAAAAATCTGAAAAAAACGAAAAAAAAAATCCAAAAAATTAAAAAAAAAAACTGAAAAAAAGCCAAAAAAATCCGAAAAGAAAATCAGAACAAATTAAAAAAATCTGCAAAAAATCAGGAAATAAATCTGAAAAAATCCTAAAAAAAATCCAAAAAATTAAAAAATAAACCCTGAAAATAATCCCAAAAAATTCGAAAAAATAACTCTGAAAAATAACTGGAAAAAAAAAATCAGAAAAAAAAATAAAAAAAAAAAAAAAATCTGAAAAAAATCAGAAAAAAATCTGGAAAAAATTTTAAAAAATCCAAAAGGAACCTGAAAAAATCTGAAAAAAAATCTGAAAACAAAATCTGAAAAAATGTGAACAAATTAAAATAATCTGAAAATAATAAAATCTGCAAAAAATAAAACAGAAATCTGCAAAAAATAATTTAAAAATCTGAAAATATTTGACAAAAATTTTTTTTAAAAATCCAAAAAAATCTGAAAAAAAAAGAAAATCTGAAAAAAAAACTGAAAAAAAATCTGAAAAAAGTCTGAAAAAATTCAAAAAAACCCTGAAAAAAAATAAAAAAAACCAAGAAAAAAAATCCCCAAAAAATCCGAAAAAAGTCCCAAAAAATCCAAAAAAATTTGAAAAAAATCTGTAAAAAACTGTAAAAAATAAAATAAAAAAATTTAAAAAATCTGAAAAAAAATTCTGAAAAAATCCAAAAACATTCTTAAAAAAATTCTGAAAAATTTTGAAAAAATAAAAAAAAATTTCCAAAAAAATTGAAAAAAATCCCCAAAAAATCCCAAAAAATTTAAATAAATTCCAAAAAAACTCCAAAAAATTGAAAAAAATCCCCAAAAAATCTGCAAAAAACTGTAAAAAATCTGAAAAAAATTCTGAAAAAATCCAAAAACATTCTTAGAAAAATTTTGAAAAAATAAAAAAAAATTTCCAAAAAAATTGAAAAAAATCCCAAAAAAAATCCAAAAAATTTTAAATAAATTCCAAAAAAATTCGAAAAAAATCTGAAAAAAAATCTGCAAAAAATCCCTCAAAATTCCCAATGATTCCCCACTAAATTCCCTATAAATTCCCTGGAAATTTTCCCCAAATTCCCATTTTTTTTACCCTTTTCCAGGAGCATCCTGAGCGTGTCCTGGGCACTGTCCCAGGTCTCTGAGTCCAATTCAGGCCCAAAATTCTGCAGCCACTCCTGGAGCGTCTGCAGGGGGGTCTGGCCCTAAAAAGGGGAGAAAATGCAGAAAATTCAGCAAAAAATGGGCAAAAATCAGGGAAAATATAAAAAAAAGGAAGAATTGGAATGGGGAAAAATTGGGGTTAAAATGGGGAAAAAATGGGGGGAAATGGTGGAAAAATTGAATAAAGAATGAGGAAAAAATCAGGGAGAATTTAGGAAAATAACAATGAAAATTTAGAGTAAAGGAGGAAAAATTGGTGGGAGAAATTGGAAAAAAAGATCTGGGGAAAGTTGGGAAAAAAATAGGAAGAAATGCAAAAAAAAATTGGAAAAAAATAAGAAAAAACATCAGAAAAATTTCTTTTAAAAATTAAAAAAAAATCAGGAAAAAATCACGAAAAATCAGATAAAAATTGGAAAAATGGAAAAAATTAAAAAAAAATCAGGAAAAAAAAATCTGAAAAATTTCTTTTAAAATTCTAGAAATCCCCCAAAAAATCAGAAAAAAAGCCTGAAATTGTAGAAAAAAATCAGAAAAAAATCCCTAAAAATTTAGAAAAAAATCAGAAAAAAATTCCTAAAAAATCACAAAAAATGATAAAAAAAATTTTTAAAAAAGAAAAAAATTAGAAAAAATAGAAAACAAGTCAGAAAAAAACCCAGAAAATAATAAGAAAAAAATCTTTAAAAATTTTTAAAAATCCCCCACAAATTCAGAAAAAAATCCCTAAAAACATAGAAAAAAAGAGGAAAAAAATCCTTAAAAAATAACAAAAAATGAGAAAAAATCAGAAAAAAAATCAGAAAAAATTAGAAAATAATTAGGAAAAAAAGCAGAAAAAATAAGGAAAAAAATCACAAAATAATCAGAAAAAATTCTTAAAAAAATTCTAAAAATTTCCAAAAAAAAATCAGAAAAATTCCCAAAAAATTTTGAAAAAAACCCCAGAAAAAACTCCTAAAAAATTCCAAAAAAATCACAAAAATGCTAAAAAAAACAGAAAAAAACCAGAAAAAAATTAGAAAAAAAATTCTTTAAAAATTCTAAAAATCCCCCCAAAAATCAGAAAAAAATCCCTAAAAATATAGAAAAAAATCAGAAAAAAATCCCTAAAATTTAGAAAAAAATGAGAAAAAGTTCTTTTAAAAATTCTAAAAATCCCCCAAGAAATCAGAAAAAAATCCCTAAAAATTTAGAAAAAAATCAGAAAAAAACTCCTTAAAAATCACAAAAAATGATAAAAAATCAGAAAAAAAAATCCCAGAAAATAGTCAGGAAAAATTAGAAAAAAAATCAGAAAAAATCAGGAAAAAAATCAAAAAATAATCAGAAAATAATCAGAAAAAAATAGTAAACATCCCCCAAAAATCAGAAAAGAATTCCTAAAAATATAGGAAAAAAATCAGAAAAAATTCCTAAAAAAACCTTAAAAAAATCACAAAAAATGCTAATAAAATCAGAAAAAAATCGGAAAAAAATCAGAAAACAATTAGAAAAAAATTGGGAAAAAATGAGAAAAAAATGAGAAAAAAATCAGAAGAAAATCAGAAAAAAATTCAGAATAAAATCAGAAAAAATTAGAAAAATATCAGAAAAAATTAGAAAAATATCAGAAAAAATCAGAAAAAATGGAAAAAAATCAGAAAAAATAGAAAAAATCAGAAAAAATAGAAAAAAGAGAAAAAAAGAGAAAAAATCAGAAAAAATCAGAAAAAAATTAGAAAAAAATTTAAAAAAATCAGAAAAAAATTAGAAAAAAATCAAAAGACAAGAAAATATTAGAAAAAAATAGGAAAAATCAGAAAAATTAGAAAAAAATCAGAAAAAATTGGAAAAAATTAGAAAAAAAATTGGAAAAAAATCAGAAAAAATCAGAAAAAACACTAGAAAAAAAATCAGAAAAAAAAATCAGAAAAAAAGAAAAGAATGAGAAAAAAAATTTGAAAAATCTCCTTAAAGTCCTTAAAATAATCATAAAAAAAAGGTAAAAAACCCCCAAAAAATCAGAAAAAAACCAGAAAAAAAATACAAAAAATTAGAAAAAAATCGGAAAAAATCAGAAAAAAATCACCAAATAATCAGAAAAAATAAGAAAAAAAAAATCTGAAAAAAACCAGAAAAAAATCGAAATAATTAGAAAAAAAATCAGAAAAAAATTAGAAAAAAATTGGAAAAAAATCATTAAAATAATTAGAAAAAATTAGAAAAAAAACCCCAGAAAAATCGGAAAAAAATCAGAAATAATCCGAAAAAAATTAGAAAAAAAATCAGAAAAAAATCAGGAAAATTAGAAAAAAATCCGAAAAAATTAGAGAAAAAATCAGAAAAAAATCAGGAAAAAAATCAGAAAAAAATCAGAAAAAATAGAAAAAAAAACCAGAAAAAAATGGAAAAAAATTAGAAAAAAACCAGAAAAAATTAGAAAAAAATCAGAAAAAAATGGAAAAAAAATTAGAACAAAAATTGGAAAAAAATTAGAAAAAAATGGAAAAAAACCCAGAAAAAATTAGAAAAAA
Source organism: Agelaius tricolor (assembly GCF_023055355.1). Lineage (NCBI taxonomy): Eukaryota > Metazoa > Chordata > Aves > Passeriformes > Icteridae > Agelaius > Agelaius tricolor. The sequence continues at coordinate 267,873 of NW_027269360.1, read as the reverse complement.
AAAATTAGAAAAAAATCAGAAAAAAATCAGGAAAAATCCCCAAAATTCCCCTCAAATTCCCCACCCCCAGGGAGTTTTTGTGGTGTTTTTGGGCTCTCACCTTGGCGTTCCTGAGGGTGAGCTTGGCCCCGCTCTGGATCAGCAGCTGCGCCACAGGGAACCTCCCTGAGGCCAGGGCGTCGTGCAGGGGAGTGACCCCCTCACAGCCAGGGCCTCCAGGGTCATCCATGGCCGCACCGCGGGACAGCAGCAAACGAACCACCTCTGAGGGGAGAAAATGATAATCCTGATCCTAATCCTGATCCTGATCCTAATTCTGATCCTGATCCTAGTCCTGATCCTGACCCTGATCCTAATTCTGATCCTAATTCTGAATCCGAATCCACGACCTCTGGGGAGTGACCCCCTCACAGCCAGGGCCTCCAGGGTCATCCATGGCCGCACCGCGGGACAGCAGCAAACGAACGATCTCTGAGGGGAGAAAATGATAATCCTGATCCTAATCCTGATCCTAATTCTGGTCCTAGTCCTGATCCTAATCCTAATTCTGATCCTAATTCTGAATCCGAATCCACGGCCTCTGGGCAGTGACCCCCTCACAGCCAGGGCCTCCAGGGTCATCCATGGCCGCACCGCGGGACAGCAGCAAACGAACCACCTCTGAGGGGAGAAATGATAATCCTGATCCTAATTCTGATCCTGATCCTAATTCTGATCCTAATCCTGATCCTGATCCTAATCCTGATCCTAAAACCAATCCTGATCCTAATTCGGAATCCGAATCCACGGCCTCTGGGCAGTGACCCCCTCACAGCCAGGGCCTCCAGGGTCATCCATGGCCGCACCGCGGGACAGCAGCAAACGAACCACCTCTGAGGGGAGAAAATGATAATCCTGATCCTAATCCTGATCCCAGTCCTAATTCTGATCCTAAAACCAATCCTGATCCTAATTCTGAATCCGAATCCATGATCTCTGGGCAGTGACCCCCTCACAGCCAGGGCCTCCAGGGTCATCCATGGCGGCACCGCGGGACAGCAGCAAACGAACGATCTCTGAGGGGAGAAAATGATAATCCTGATCCTAATCCTGATCCTAGTCCTAATCCTGATCCTAATTCTGAATCCGAATCCATGATCTCTGGGGAGTGACCCCCTCACAGCCAGGGCCTCCAGGGTCATCCATGGCCGCACTGCAGGACAGCAGCAAACGAAACACCTCTGAGGGGAGAAATGATAATCCTGATCCTAATCCTGATCCCAGTCCTAATTCTGATCCTAGTTCTGATCCCAATTCTGATCCTGATCCTAATTCTGATCCTAATTCTGGTCCTAATCCTGATCCAAATCCGGCAGCAAACCCAGGACCTCTGGGGAGTGACCCCCTCACAGCCCAGGCCCCTGGGATCATCCATGGCAGCACCACGGGACAGCAGCAAACGAACCACCTCTGAGGGGAGAAAATGATAATTCTGATATTGATCCTAATCCTGATCCTAGTCCTAATTCTGATCCTAATTCTGAATCCGAATCCACGACCTCTGGGCAGTGACCCCCTCACAGCCAGGGCCTCCAGGGTCATCCATGGCGGCACCGCGGGACAGCAGCAAACGAACCACCTCTGAGGGGAGAAAATGATAATTCTGATCCTAATTCTGATCCTAATCCTAATCCTGATCCTAAAACCAATCCTGATCCTAATTCGGAATCCGAATCCACGGCCTCTGGGCAGTGACCCCCTCACAGCCAGGGCCTCCAGGGTCATCCATGGCGGCACCGCGGGACAGCAGCAAACGAACCACCTCTGAGGGGGGAAAATCCTGATCTTGATCCTAATCCTGATCCTGATCCTAATTCTGATCCTAATTCTGGTCCTAGTCCTGATCCTGATCCTAATTCTGATCCTAATTCTGAATCCGAATCCACGGCCTCTGGGCAGTGGCCCCCTCACAGCCAGGGCCCCCGGGATCATCCATGGCGGCGCCACGGGACAGCAGCAAACGAACCACCTCTGAGGGGAGAAAATGATAATCCTGATCCTAATCCTGATCCCAGTCCTAATTCTGATCCTAATTCTGGCCCTAATTCTGATCCTGATCCTAATCCTAATTCTGATCCTAATTCTGGTCCTAATCCTAATTCTGATCCTAATTCTGAATCCGAATCCACGACCTCTGGGCAGTGACCCCCTCACAGCCCGGGCCTCCAGGATCATCCATGGCCGCACCGCGGGACAGCAGCAAACGAACCACCTCTGAGGGGGGAAAATGATAATTCTGATCCTAATCTTAATTCTGATCCTAATTCTGATCCTAGTTCTGATCCTAATTCTGATCCTGATCCTAATTCTGATCCTGATCCTAATTCTGATCCAAATTCTGAATCCGAATCCACGACCTCTGGGGAGTGACCCCCTCACAGCCAGGGCCTCCAGGATCATCCATGGCGGCACCGCGGGACAGCAGCAAACGAACGATCTCTGAGGGGAGAAAATGATAATCCTGATCCTAATCCTGATCCTAGTCCTAATTCTGATCCTAAAACCAATCCTGATCCTAATCCTGATCCAAATCCGGCAGCAAACCCAGGACCTCTGGGGAGTGACCCCCTCACAGCCCAGGCCCCTGGGATCATCCATGGCGGCACCGTGGGACAGCAGCAAACGCACGATCTCTGAGGGGAAAAAATGATCCTGATATTGATCCTGATCCTAATTCTGATCCTAATCCTGATCCTAATCCTGATCCGAATTCTGATCCTAATTCTGACCCCAATCCAGCAGCAAACCCACAATCTCTGGGGAGTGACCCCCTCACAGCCCGGGCCCCCGGGGTCATCCATGGCAGCACCGCGGGACAGCAGCAAACGCACGATCTCTGAGGGGAGAAAATGATAATCCTGATCCTAATTCTGATCCTAATCCTAGTCCTGATCTTAATCCTAATTCTGATCCTAATCCTGATGCTAATTCTGATCCTGATCCTAATCCTGATCCTAATTCTGATCCTGATCCTAATCCTGATCCTGATCCTAATCCTGATCCTAATCCTGATCCTGATTCTAATTCTGATCCTAATTCTGATCCTGCTCCTGATCCTAATCCTGATCCTGATCCTAATTCTGATCCCAATCCAGCAGCAAACGCAAGACCTCTGGGGAGTGACCCCCTCACAGCCCAAATTCCCCATAAAATTCTCTTAAAATTCCCAAAAAATTCCCCCCAAAAATTCCCCAAAATCCCCAAAAATCACCATGAAATCCTCCAGATATTCCCCCAAAAATTCCCCAAAAATCCACCAAAAATGTTCAAAAAATCCCTAAAAATGTCCCCAAATTCCCCATAAAATCCTCCAAAAATTCCCCAAAAAATCCTAAAATTTCCCCTAAAATCCCCCAAAATCGCCCAAAAAATCCCCAAAAATCACCAAAAAATGTTAAAAAAATCCTGAAAAATCACCAAAAAATGTTCAAAAAATCCCCAAAAGTCACCAAAAATTGTTAAAAAATCCCTAAAAATTTCCCCAAATTCCCCATAAAATCCACAAAAAATTACCAAAAATTCCCCCTAAAAATCCACAAAAAATCACCAAAAATCCCTCAAAAATTCCCCAAAATCCCCCCAAATCCACCTAAAAACCACCATAAAATTTCAAACAAAATTCCCCAAAAATTTCCCCAAAAAATTCCCCAAAAATCCCTCAAAAATTCCCCAAAAAATTCCCCAAAATCCTCCAAAAATGCCCCAAAAATCGCCAAAAAATGTTCAAAAAATCCCTAAAAATATCCCCAAATTCCCCCAAATTCCCCCCAAAAATTCGCCAAAAAATCCCTCAAAAAATCCCCAAAAATGCCCCAAAAATCACCATAAAATCACCAAAAAATTTTCAAAAAATCCCCAAAAATGCCCCAAAAAATGTTCAAAAAATCCCTAAAAATTTCCCCAAAATCCCCAATTATTGGGGCTCACCCAGGTGCCCGTGGTTGGCACCATAAAATCCTCCAAAAATTCCCCAAAAATTCCCCATTATATCCCCAAAAATGTCCCCAAAAATCACCAAAAAATGTTCAGGAAATCTTCAAAAAAATCCCTAAAGATTTCCCCAAATAATCCCCAAAAATCCTCCAAAAATTCCCCCCAAAATTCCCTAAAAATTCCCCAAAAATTTCCCCAAAAATCCGTAAAAATCCTCTAAAAATTTCCCCAAATTCCCCAAAAAATCCCTCAAAAATTCCCCAAAAATGCCCCCAAAATCACCATAAAACCACCAAAAAATGCTCAAAAATGCCCCAAAAGTCACCATAAAATCACCAAAAATCCCCCCAAAAATCCCTAAAAATTTCCCAAAATCCCAAATTTTCCCCAAATTCCTAAAAATGCCAAATTTGCCCAAATTTTCCCAAAATCCCCCAAATTTTCCCCATTTTGGGCTCACCCAGGTGCCCGTGGTTGGCACCACAAGATCCTCCAAAAATTCCCCAAAATGTTCAAAAAATCCCTAAAAATGTCCCCAAAAATCACCAAAAAATGTTCAAAAAATCCCCAAAAAATCACAAAAAAAATCAGTAAATCCCCAAAAATTCCCCCCAAAAATTCCCCCAAATCCTCCAAAAATTCCCCAAAAATCCCCCCCAAATTTCCTAAAAATTCCCCAAAAAATCCCTCAAAAATTCCCCAAAAAATCCCCAAAAATCACCATAAAATGCTCAAAAATGCCCCAAAAATGCCCCAAAAATCACCAAAAAATCCCTAAAAATTTCCCCAAATTCCCCATAAAATCCTCCAAAAATTCCCCAAAAAATTCCCCAAAAATCACCAAAAACCCCCCAAAAATCCCCATTAAATCCTCCAAAAATTCCCCAAATTCCCAATAAAATCCCCAAAAATCCACCAAAAATCACCATAAAATCCCCCAAAAAATCCCAAAAATCCACCAAAAAATCCCTAAAAATTTCCCCATAAAACCCCCAAAAATCACCAAAAAATGTTCAAAAAATCCCTAAAAATTTCCCAAAAAATTCCCCAAAATCCTCCAAAAATGCCCCAAAAATCACCATAAAATCACCAAAAAATGCTCAAAAAATCCCTAAAAATTTTCCCAAAATCCCCAAAAATCCCAAATTTCCCCAAATTCCCCAATTTTTTCCAAATTTTCCCCATTTTGGGCTCACCCAGGTGCCCGTGGTTGGCACCACAAGATCCTCCAAAAATTCCCCCAAAAATTCCCCATTAAATCCCCAAAAATCCTCCAAAAATCACCATAAAATTTCCCCAAAAATTCCCCAAAAAATCCACCAAAAATTCCTCAAAAATTCCCCAAAAAATCCCCAAAAATCCCTAAAAATTTCCCCTAAAAGTTCCCCAAAAATGCCTCAAAAATCACCATAAAATCACCAAAAAATGCTCAAAAAATCCCAAAAAACACCCCAAAAATTCCCCAAAAAATTCCCCAAATTCCCCATAAAATCCCCAAAAAATCCCCATAAAATCCCCAAAAAATCCCCAAAAATTCCCCAAAAAATCCCCAAAAAATTCCCCCATAATGCCCCAAAAATCACCAAAAAATGTTGAAAAAAACCCCAAAAATCAACCAAAAATCACCAAAAATTCCCCAAAAAATTCCCCAAAATCCACCAAAAAATTCCCCCAAAAATTTTTCCAAAAATCCCTAAAATATCCCCAAATTCCCCATAAAATCCTCCAGAAATTCCCTAAAAAATTCCCCAAAATTCCCCAAAAAATGTTCAAAAAATCCCCAAAAATGCCCCAAAAATCACCAAAAAATGTTCAAAAAATCCCCAAAAAATCCCTAAAAATTTTTCCAAAATCCCAAAAATCCCAAATTTTCCCAAAATTCCCCAAATTTTCCCAAAATCCCCCATTTTGGGCTCACCCAGGTGCCCGTGGTTGGCACCACAAAATCCTCCAAAAATTCCCCAAAAAATTCCCCATTAAATCCCCAAAAATCCTCCAAAAATCACCATAAAATTTCCCCAAAAATTCCCCAAAAAATCCACCAAAAATTCCCCAAAAATTCCCCAAAAAATCCCCAAAAATCCCTAAAAATTTCCCCAAAAAGTTCCCCAAAAATGCCTCAAAAATCACCATAAAATCACCAAAAAATGCTCAAAAAATCCCAAAAAACACCCCAAAAATTCCCCAAAAAATTCCCCAAATTCCCCATAAAATCCCCAAAAAATCCCCAAAAAATGCCCCCAAAATTCCTCAAAAATTCTCCAAAAAATTCCCCAAAAAAGCCCCAAAAATGCCCCTAAAAACCACCATAAAATCACCAAAAAATGTTCAAAAAATCCCCAAACATCACCAAAAAATCCCTAAAAATTTCCCTAAATTCCCCATAAAATCCCAAATTTTCCCCAAATTCCTAAAAATGCCCAAATTTTCCCAAAATCCCCCAAATTTTCCCCATTTTTGGGGCTCACCCAGGTGCCCGTGGTTGGCACCACAAAATCCTCCAAAAATTCCCCAAAATGTTCAAAAAATCCCTAAAAATGTCCCCAAAAATCACCAAAAAATGTTCAAAAAATCCCCCAAAAAATCACAAAAAAAATCAGTAAATCCCCAAAAATTCCCCCCAAAAATTCCCCCAAATCCTCCAAAAATTCCCCAAAAATCCCCCCCAAATTTCCTAAAAATTCCCCAAAAAATCCCTCAAAAATTCCCCAAAAAATCCCCAAAAATCACCATAAAATGCTCAAAAATGCCCCAAAAATCCACCAAAAATCACCAAAAAATCCCTAAAAATTTCCCTAAATTCCCCATAAAATCCCAAAAAACCCAAATTTTCCCCAAATCCCCCAAATTTTCCCAAAATCCCCAAATTTTGGGCTCACCCAGGTGCCCGTGGTTGGCACCACAAGATCCTCCAAAAATTCCCCAAAAAACCCTCCAAAAATTCCCCAAAAAATCCACAAAAAAATGTTCAAAAATCCCTGAAAATCACCAAAAATCCCCCCCAAAATTTCCTAAAAATTCCCCAAAAAATCCCTCAAAAATTCCCCAAAAAAGCCCCAAAAATCACCACAAAATTTCAAAAATTCCCCATAAAATCCACCAAAATTCCCCAAAAATCCCCAAAAATCCCCAAAAAATCCCTAAAAATTCCCCAAATTCCCCATAAAATCCCAAAAATTCCCCAAATTTTCCCAAAATCCCCAATTTTGGGCTCACCCAGGTGCCCGTGGTTGGCACCATAAAATCCTCCAAAAATTCCCCAAAAAAATTCCCCAAAAATTCCCCAAAAAATCCACAAAAAATAACCAAAAATCCCTCAAAAATTCCCAAAAAATGCCCCAAAAAGCCCCAAAAATCCCCATAAAATCCCCAAAAAATCCCCAAAAATCCCCAAAAAATTCCCCAAAAATCCACCAAAAATTCCTCAAAAATTCCCAAAAAATTCCCCAAAAAAGTCCCAAAAATCACCATAAAATCACCAAAAAAATGCTCAAAAATTCCCCAAAAATCACCAAAAAAATGTTCAAAAAATCCCTAAAAATTTCCCCAAATTCCCCATAAAATCCACAAAAAATCACCAAAAATCCCTCAAAAAATCCCCAAAAAATCCCCAAAAATGACCAAAAAATGTTCAAAAAATCCCCAAAAATTCCCCAAAAAATTCCCCAAAATCCTCCAAAAATGCCCCAAAAAATCCCTAAAAATTTCCCCAAATTCCCCATAAAATCCTCCAGAAATTCCCTAAAAATTTCCCCAAATTCCCCATAAAATCCTCCAGAAATTCCCCAAAAAATGTTCAAAAAATCCCCAAAAATTCCCCAAAAATCACCAAAAAATTTTCAAAAATTCCCCAAAAATTTCCCCAAATTCCCCATAAAATCCCCAAAAATTCCCCAAAAATGCCCCTAAAAACCACCATAAAATTACCAAAAAATGTTCAAAAAATCCCTAAAAATTTCCCCAAATTCCCCAAAAAATCCCCAAAAATCCCTAAAAATTTCCCCTAAAAGTTCCCCAAAAATGCCTCAAAAATCACCATAAAATCACCAAAAAATGCTCAAAAAATCCCAAAAAACACCCCAAAAATTCCCCAAAAAATTCCCCAAATTCCCCATAAAATCCCCAAAAAATCCCCATAAAATCCCAAAAAAATCCCCAAAAATTCCCCAAAAATCCCAAAAAAATTCCCCCAAAATTCCCCCAAAAATCACCAAAAAATGTTGAAAAAAACCCCAAAAATCAACCAAAAATCACCAAAAATCCCCCCAAAAATTCCCCAAAATCCACCAAAAATTCCCCCAAAAATTTTTCCAAAAATCCCTAAAATATCCCCAAATTCCCATAAAATCCTCCAGAAATTCCCCAAAAATTCCCCAAAATTCCCCAAAAAATGTTCAAAAAATCCCCAAAAATGCCCCAAAAATCACCAAAAACTGTTCAAAAAATCCCCAAAAAATCCCTAAAAATTTTTCCAAAATCCCAAAATCCCAAATTTTCCCAAAATTCCCCAAATTTTCCCAAAATCCCCAATTTTGGGCTCACCCAGGTGCCCGTGGTTGGCACCACAAGATCCTCCAAAAATTCCCAAAAAACCCTCCAAAATTCCCCAAAAAATCCACAAAAAATGTTCAAAAATCCCTGAAAATCACCAAAAATCCCCCCCAAAATTTCCTAAAAATTCCCCAAAAAATCCCTCAAAAATTCCCCAAAAAAGCCCCAAAAATCACCACAAAATTTCAAAAATTCCCCATAAAATCCACCAAAAATCCACCAAAAATGCCCAAAAATCCCCAAAAAATGTTCAAAAAATCCCCAAAAATCACCATAAAATCACCAAAAAATGCTCAAAAATGCCCCAAAAATCCACCAAAAATCACCAAAAAATCCCTAAAAATTTCCCCAAAATTCCCATAAAATCCCAAAAATCCCAAAACTGCCCAAAATTCCCAAATTCCCCCAAATTTTCCCCAAATCCCCAATTTTTGGGGCTCACCCAGGTGCCCGTGGTTGGCACCATAAAATCCTCCAAAAATTCCCCCCAAAAATTCCCTAGAATTCCCCAAAAATCACCAAAAATTCCCCAAAAAATCCCCAAAAATCCCTAAAAATTTCCCCAAAAAGTTCCCCAAAAATGCCTCAAAATCACCATAAAATCACCAAAAAATGCTCAAAAAATCCCAAAAAACACCCAAAAAATTCCCCAAAAAATTCCCCAAATTCCCCATAAAATCCCCAAAAAATCCCAAAAATGCCCCCAAAATTCCTCAAAAATTCTCCAAAAAATTCCCCAAAAAAGCCCCAAAAATGCCCCTAAAAACCACCATAAAATCACCAAAAAATCCCTAAAAATTTCCCTAAATTCCCCATAAAATCCCAAATTTTCCCCAAATTCCTAAAAATGCCCAATTTTCCCAAAATCCCCCAAATTTTCCCCATTTTTGGGGCTCACCCAGGTGCCCGTGGTTGGCACCACAAAATCCTCCAAAAATTCCCCAAAATGTTCAAAAAATCCCTAAAAATGTCCCCAAAAATCACCAAAAAATGTTCAAAAAATCCCCAAAAAAAATCACAAAAAAAATCAGTAAATCCCCAAAAATTCCCCCAAAAAATTCCCCAAAAATCCCCCCAAATTTCCTAAAAATTCCCCAAAAAATCCCTCAAAAATTCCCCAAAAAATCCCCAAAAATCACCATAAAATGCTCAAAAATGCCCCAAAAATCCACCAAAAATCACCAAAAAATCCCTAAAAATTTCCCCAAAATTCCCCATAAAATCCCAAAAATCCCAAAACTGCCCAAAATTCCCAAATTCCCCCAAATTTTCCCCAAATCCCCAATTTTTGGGGCTCACCCAGGTGCCCGTGGTTGGCACCATAAAATCCTCCAAAAATTCCCCAAAAAAATTCCCTAGAATTCCCCAAAAAATCCACCAAAAATTCCCCAAAAATTCCCCAAAAAATCCCCAAAAATCC